>NW_026571070.1:24863093-25050668 GCF_026225935.1 Boleophthalmus pectinirostris
AGGAAGTTCTCTTAAAGAAGGGGTTCTCAAACTGTGGATGAGGGTCCAAAAAGGGGCACGTTTCAGTGCAGTTTGCTTGGCTTTGTATTAGGTAGATCTTTATGACTTGGTCATTTTGTAAGTAGCTCGTATGCTGAAAAAGTGTGAGCACCCCTGCTTTAAAAGAATTAGTAATGCATGTGCGTGGTGACAGTCATGGAGAAGTTTTTAAAACGGACGAATGCAAACTCCGAACTGGGCCCTGGACAAGATTCTGACCCAGAAGAAGAGCTTTTCAAGCTTAACTGCTATAAAAACTAAAAACAGAGAGAGACTGAGAGCTGTTGATGAAGAGCTTTGTGTGTGTCTTTCTTCTATTCCTGCCAGGATTTGTGTTCATCTAAACAGGCGCAGGTCTCACACTGAGTAAGTAGTAATTAATGTAGAAATTATATTGTAATTAAATATACTGTATAGTGTCATTTTGTAACATTTTGGTTAGTGGTGTGCCGCAAGATTTTTCCAATGTAAAAAACGTGCCGTGGCTCAAAAAGGTTGAAAAACACTGACTTACCCCCTGGAAAATTGCATCCTATTCCCACCACCGCAATATCCTTTTCTTCATCCATCTCCAGATTTCTTAGTATCACTTCTTTTCCAAGTCACTTTTTAACCTCCATCCACAGTTCTGTTATTGATTCAGTGCTCTGTCCATCTCTCATCATAGCAGCGGCTTCACTTTTCTGATCTCCTGCCCTCCTGCCCATTCTTATAGCCTCCTCCTCCTCCTTCTGCATATCAAACATTAATGAGTGTGTGTACGTGGCCATGGAGATGCACAACTTCAATGCACACATTTATGGACGCTTCACCAATCATTAGACCAGCAGTAGTATGTAAACAAATAATTATTTTGACATCAATCATAACCAACAGTGGAGCAATGACAGCTAATGCTACAGTAAATAAATGCTCAAACGTCAATACAGTCTGATGAATGGTTCTTTAATCAGAAAAAAATATATATGTTTGTGGCATAAACACATTCATAAACATTGTTATGATAAGATTGTTCCATACATTGCACAAGACAGGGCATTTAAGTAAGTCTATTTGGTCATTATCTCTCCATTAGTCAAGTTAAAGTAAGTGCAGGGATGATAAAGATAGAGCATGTTGCAGAAACTTAAAGGTACATTATGTAACTTATAAAATATTAAAAATAAAAGCATGTTGTTGTTTTTTTAAATTTTCTTTGTGTTTACTGTACAGAAAAATGCCAACTGTGAGCCGGCTTGCATCTCCACAAACCTGACTCTTATTTGGCAAAATGGAAATATTGTTCATTTGGCTACAGTATTCTACAATATGGCATAAACTTCTACCTCCAAGGAGAATGTTCCAAAGTATGGATTCAACTTGCTGTTTCCATGGAATCGTAGTCAATGTGCCACCTACAGAAAATTACATACTGTTCCTTTAAAGTATTTGAAAATCATCATTAAAAATTACAATACAAATATGTTAAGCAAAATGCATGTGTTATTTGGTCTATAGCCTAAGTTTTCCATCGTATTTGAATGCCTGTAGTGTAAAAACAGCATTCATTATTACGAAACTATAGATGTTAAAAGTTGACAAATTAGCACAATCATCATTTTTATTATTAGATGGTAATTTGGAAAGCAGAACAATAGACTGGCCCTCACGGGAAACATACCAGCATTCTCTTTGATATTTAAATTTTTCACAAATGAAACCACTAGATCCTTTCAATGTAGATAGATATGTAGATATGTAGATCTCAAACTCAAAGAGTGGCCCCAGAAAATGTGGTAGAGTAGTTCTATTGCAGGTGACAAAAATAAAAATGTTATTCTGCCAATTGGACAAAAGGATTTATGATTTAAAGCCATAGTCCTTGAAGATTCTCCTTAAAGATACATATATGTATATATCTTTTATGCCATACTGTGAAATGTTATAGCTAAAGAGGCAAGCAGAAGGAGGCCCTCCACCAGACCAAACATGAGGCAGGTTTGTGGAGATGCACTTTTCAGTGCTATAAAAACAACCACGTGAAAAAAACAAACAAACAAAAAACATACTTTTATTTTTGTAAATTTTTTGCTAAAATGTTACATACTGTGGCTTTAAAAACATGATATATTTTGTTTATTTTATGGTGAGGGGAAAATTCAGTTTGTCGACTGGACAAAAGTTAGTTTGGCTGAAGATGTCTCGCACCTCATCCAAGCTGCTTCTTCAGTTCAGTTTATTTTACATTAATATTAAATTATTAACAATACCCGCTTGACAAAACTGATCTGGACTGGTTTAACTTGTGCACAATGAGCACACGTCATCATTTCTAAGATGGAATATTTTTTGAAAATCCCCTGGCAAACAGAAAGCAGAACCCTTGGCCTTACTGGAAACTGACAAGAACAGCCAACCACATTTGTTACAATTCACAATTTAAAAAGCAAACCCTCTCTAAGATGATTTTGATCAGTGGTAATATTTAGTCAAGTCATTTTATTTGTAAAGCACATTCTAAACAATTGTAAAAACGTGCACCAAAGTGCTTTACAACAACAAACGCAGTCAAAGACACACAGTAAAACAATAAAACATGATCAAATAATACATATAAAAAAAATCTGAAGTTTACAGCTTCAAAAAAGCTCAATGTTCTTGGCTTTGAAGCAGGATGGTGGGACAGACATAGTCTGACCTGAGGGTCCCAGGGGCAGTGTGTGTGTGGTTAGAAGATCCATGATATATTAAGGGACAAGTAAATTAAGTAATTTAAAAATTAATTTCAAAATCAATTCTGGATTTAACAGGTAGCCAGTGGAGTTGGGCTAGGATGGACCTGATACATTCTCTTCTTAAAACTAGTGGGCAGTTTATACGATAAAAGTTAAAATCTTTTCATATCATCACCATAACATTTTTGTCACTTGTAGTTTTACTTTTATTCTTATTTTGTCCTAAATTGAGCCCATTTAGTCCTGATTTAGACTTGGATTGACCCTGTTCTGGTCTAGTCCAGGTTTACATTTATGTTTAGAGCTGGTTTAGTTTTAATTTAGTAACCAAACCAAAACTTCAGTCAAATTTTATGTTGTAAAAGATTCTATTAAAGGAAGAGTAAAAGTGTGGTGTCTGAAAACTACTCAACAATACAATTTTCATAAAAAGATACTTAAGTTACTTAAGTATTTCTACCTGAGCTCTAAAATGATTTGTTCTTTGGTAATATTTAATCAAGTGAAGGCTGTATCAAGTGGTGGTTTAAATATTGTTTAATGAAGTTACACATTGAGTTGAAGCTTAAACACTGAGATCTTATCTGTTGAATAGTACCATTGTGCTACATAATGGGTAACCTATGTGCTTCTAAGCAAATTCCTTTGCAGAACTGGGACTGTGGAGATAACCAGCTGGCTTATCTAAACAGACTTGGTGTGATTTACAATGGTTTTGTTAAGGTTTGGCAAGAGGGACCCCAAAGCAGGGCCAGGACTCAGTCAAGTTTTAACAGTTTATTTTACAAACGGAAGGGAGGCTGAGGAGGCAGGGAGCTGGCCAACTTCTCCAGAGGCAACAGCAGACAACCACGGAGACACCTGGGCGAAAACAGGAATAGGTAAGTCCAAGACAAGCAGCAAGCAAAACGGATACATATCCAGGAGCCTGATAGAACTCTACCAAACAGGACGGAATTATCTGGCAAAGTGGTGGTGAGAAGACCAGGGCTAAATACAGAGGCTGATGAAGGAATTGATTGCTGGTGTGTCCCATCTGCTCTGGAAGAAGACAGCCACGCCCCCTGCCACACTCAAGCCTTGCAACAAAAGGGGGGGAGAACAAAAAAACAAAAAAACAAATCAGGAAACAAAAACAAACAGGTTTGGAGGGGGTTGTCACTTCCCCCAAAGAAGAAATGCTGACACTTCAAGGCGAAGATTCAAGGCGTGAACCTGCTCAACATATTTGCACATTCATACTGTTGTGTTTTATAAACTGGGTTGAGGGACAGGCAGGCAGTCAGATTGCCTGGCGTAAGACCTGCGTAATCGAAGGCATCAGGGACAGTGATCTGACCCAGAGCTCTGTATTAGAATTGTATTGTCAGGGGAATACATTTTTGTAATTTAAATTGATTGAGTCTAGTAATTTTTGATAGAACATGCCTAACAGTTTATTAGTGACCCCGACGTGATATTTAAGTTAATGTTGTAAAGTTGGGTTAGAGTCCTATTGTAAAGTTGGGTTAGAGTCCCATTGTAAAGTTGGGTTAGAGTCCCATTTTAAAATAACTTTGGGTTAGAGTCCCATGGAATGATTGCGCAAGACGGAGTAGGACTCCGTACCCTCCACTTGACGGGATTTCTCTCCAAAAGCGGCCGCCACTTTTAAGAGATAAGCAGAAAACCTGTTGTTTTATGGAACCGAATTTCTGCTATTGGATATATTAAATTGAGGAGAGAAGTACTGCCCAGTGAAGGTAATTAAGGTACTAATGTTGTAGGAAAGGTAGACTCGCCGTAGACTGGCGTTACACCAGACGTGGTGTAACATTGTGAGGTTCCTGTATACCTTGGGGAGTTTGGGTCCCCCAGAAACAGGTACGGTATTTATTTTTTTGTGTGAATTAATCTTGCTTTGTGTAATTAAGTTGAAAGGTTAAAGTATGTCATGGATATAGATGTAGAGTGTGGCAGTGGGTGTCTGCCAGTGAATGACTTGTATGAGAAGATGGAGGAGCAAGTGTTGAGTTTTGAGTTGGATAAGAGAATGAATATAAGAAGGAATAAAGAAAAGTTGCAGAAGGCCTGAAACCTGAACAGATAGTGTCATGGATGAAATTGTCAGGGTTGTTGATGGTGGAGAAAGTTAGAATTAAAGAAGGAAACAGAGTAGAAATTGATTTAGTGTAAGTGTATATTGCTTGGTATGGACTATTTTACTGTTTTCTATGTGTTTAGTAGGTGTATTGGGTTTGTACTGTGTTGTTATTGTTTGTCCTGTGTGTGTGTGTACAGCACTGTGGCCAGCTGTATAAATAATACATAGTTATAAGTAATAATACTGATAAATAATAATGATAAATAGATTTGGTATAGTATGATATGATAAGTGGTAGGTGAGGAGATAATATATTATTGGCAAAGGTGGCTGCAGCCCAGGTGCAATTGGTTTAATACAGAGAGACACAGAAGGCAGATAAACAACCATGTACTAAGGAATTTTTAAGTGACTGACAAACACATACAATAAAATATATGGGCATGTATTCAGCATTATTCACTGCACCTACTGCGCCCCCAGTGTACACTGAGGCCTCCTGTGGGGACAATGGCGCCTGTAAAGGAAATGTTAGGAAAAGTTAGATACAACATTAGAGAGGACTCCCAAAGCTTGACTAGACATGGGGGAGAGGCGACGGAGACCATGTAGTCCATCAGACTCTAGTGCAGATGAATGGGACTGAGTGAGCAATTTGGATCACTGAGTGTAGGACACACTCCTATGAACTTGTCTAAATTAGAATATCAAAAATAGAGGCCAATATCTTGAAAAGGAGTTTAGAGGATAGAAGGGAGAAGGTGACCGACAGGATGAAGACATAGAGGAAGGACGTATACAAAAAAATGTACAGAAGAAGAAATTAAAATAGAACAAATGAGAATGGACTAAGAATTATTGCTTAGAGAAAATCAGGAATTAAGAGAACAAACTAGATTTATCTGTGATACTATGAAGGGTCAGGAAGAGGTCATGAGAGAACTAGTACAACAACAGGGACAGGGGACAAGACCAAAGGTGAATGTAAGCTCCAAGAAAGGTGTAAGAATGAAAGGAGTCCATAATTTGACTAAATGGGACAAGGAGGACACTGACAAAGACTGTGATGAGGGTAATGAGACTACTGAATACGATAGCGACACTTCTATCACTGCACAGGCAAATAGTAAAATGATTGAAACAACTATGGATAACTAAAAAAAAAAAAAAAAAGGCAGACAGGGGGTGCTTATTTGTTATAATTTAAACCAGTGGATGGGTGCTACAAAAGGAACTATGTTCCTTTTGGAGTGAGAGACCCCACAGCCCTAGTTGATAAATTACCAAAGTTTAACCAAAGTTAAAAATGACAAGGGTGAGGCTCTAAGGCTATCTGGATGTATTAGTTTCAGGCTGTAAAAGAGTTGTTTCCAAAACCTGTAGAGACAACTCCAACTGTCCTGTTATGGACTCTTGGGTTAGATTCTGGGGAGCATTATGATAAATGTGTGAAAATGCTTGAATCAGGGGCACAGGGCATTATTATATAATGTATATACATAGAGAATAAACTTAATGCTGAAAATCAAGACATGCAAATTCAATTGTTAAAATTATAACTGAATAAGGCTAGAGCTGAAGGTACAAAAGAGAGAAAAAGGACAGCAAAAAGCTACTCAAACAAATTTATCTGCTATGATGTGGCAGGGTTCATGGTAAGGTGGTGGGGGCAGAGGACATGGAAGAGGTCAAACGCTGGTTGTGGTCCACCCAATTCAAGGGCTCTCCCCCTAAGTCCGCCTCCAGCTGGTAGAGGATGGCCTCAAACTTCTGAACAGGGTCCGCCTCAACCACAGCAGGGGACGGCTCCCAGGCCATGGCAACAACTTGGTGGACATGGAGGCTACTCTGGTGAATGGCAAGCACCACCTGATGGCTAATGCTCTACTGAATGGACAGCAAACTGAGTGCCCTGGTGGGTATGGGTGCTACTACTCTCTTAATGTGCCTTTGTCATCCTCTATGCTATCAAATGCCTCTATTTCGCTGGGACCACACAAATTCTGCCTTTTATTCGATTCCTGAAAACTCATATTGCTGGACAGACACTTTTTCACCAATTTGTGCATTCTCCCCAGACTCCGCTGAATTTGTTGGGGAGAGACTTGCTGATTGCAATGAGAGCTACTATTTTATGTGGACCTGATGGTATTACAGTGACTTTTCCTGATGGACAGGCTGTCTCCTGTAACCATTTTCAATCTTCTAAGGGACAATGTCTGATGGCTCCTACAGACCCAACATCATGTGCTGACATCTACTGGGCTTTGCTGAATCCAGAGTCACCTGGACATACAAAGGGGGTGTTTTCCACTTTCCAAGCGTGGAAGCTTTGGATATGTTCTCTTGCATCATACCACCCTCCAACTGACCCACTACATTGTATTTTATTTTATGATAGAGACTATGATGATGTGTACAGTGAGGCATTTCATCAAATTGAGGGAGAAAATTGGGAATTAACATCTATTGTAATCTATGTGGGGGAGGAGGGAGTAGTGGCTCACTGTGATTTAACACCTAACCTGTTACTCTGGTGTTGTATGGGAGGAACTGCCCTTCCTCATGTATCACTAGCCTTGGCTCCACAGAAGGAAGCTTGAGATTTAGGCCCCATAGTCTGTAGACTTTTTAAACTTGTTGACTGGCAAAATTCTGATTTACCTTCAGTTCAATATTCCTCATCTCAAAAAGCTTACGTATTTTGACTTTTATGATTAATTCTACTCTTTTGCAGCATGAAATACTGACCAGGACTCATGGTAGAGATTACACTGATTATGAGGATTCTACTCAAATGCAGTAGGCTCTCCCTGACCACACATGGTTTGGAGGCCCAACAGATGTGGCATTCTGCTCTGGATGTGCACCCTTTAAAACTGAAATCAAGGAAGATCAGGTTGTATATGTTCTACAGTACAAAATTAAACAAGAAGTAGTAGAATAAATTGAAAAGATAATATGTGAGCTGTGAGATGCAGAGGTATTGGAAAAATCAGATTCTGATTGGAACATTCCCATCCTACTTATACAAAAACATGACATTCAATATTATTGTTTGGAATATGATTTGAGAGCTATTAATGATGTTGCAATAACATTTTTCTTGCCTGTTCCAGATCCTTATAGGATTTTGACGACCTTGGACTACAATACCAATGGTTCATGGTATTAGATTTAGCTAACACTTCTTCTGTCTCCCTCTAGAGAAGGAGTGCAGACTCTATTTTGCATTTATTTATAAAGGCTGTAAAGTACTGTATACAAGGTTACCTTAAGGTTTTAAGATAAGTCGAGGACTGTCTAATCAAACTCTGAAAACCTTGTTACAGTACATGGATGACATCCTCCAGGTGTCACCCACTCCTTTGGCCTGTATGGAGGCTACTAAAACTGTATTGACCAAGTTAGCTTTTTAGGTTTCAAGGTGAGCAGGAAGAAGCTGCAGTGTTGCAGACCTGCTGTGACCTTCTTAGGACGGATTATATCTGGAACAGGTAATACAATGTCTGCAGAACACCGTCTATTTTGTCACACCCAAAACCAACTACTGTGCGTGAAATGTTGTCCTTTCTAGGACTTTGTGGCTACTGTAGGAATTACATCCCGGCATATGTTGACCAAACATCTCAGCTTTAGTTAAAGAAAAGGCAGGAGAAATTTAAATGCCACATTTGACTGGACTATAAAGACTGAGGACATTATGTAGCTATTGATGATACTACTGCTAATGGAGTGCTTTACCAAAATTGTAAAATGTATCGGTTCAAGGACAGTTCTAATGTACTCTAGTGTTACGTTGGATAGTGTTAAAAGCAAACAGCCACCTTGTGTATGTTATGCAGCAGAATTGGCTATGACTATAAAGGAAACTGCTCATATAGTTATGGGCCATATTTTGACTAAGCCACACAGTAACTGCTTTTGTGGCTTCTTCATCTTTTGCTCTCTCCTCACTCAAGCAGACAAGACTGCTGAAGGTGCTCACTCAACCACATCTGTCCTATCTGACTGATGGCACTAATATGGTGGATAATATTAATAGCTCTGGGGAATTTCATATTTGTGAAATGCGGGTTTACAATGTGACTCTCTCTACAGTGCCGCTTGACATGGACATGTGCTGTTCATGGATTGATACTGCTGGAGAGACTCTGATGGCTCTTTGGGAGCAGGATTTGCAGTGGTGGAATATTTACAAGGTCAGTTTATACCTTCAAAAATAATTAACTACTTCTTTTTCTGTGCAGGCTGCTTGTTAAGGTTTGGCAAGAGGGACCCCAAAGCAGAGCCAGGACTCAGTTAATTAAGTTACACGTTGAGTTGAAGCTTCAACACTGAGATCTTATCTGTTGAATATTACCATTGTGTTTCCTACATAAAGGGTAACCTATGTGCTTCTAAGCAAATTCCTTTGCAGAACTGGGACTGTGGAGATAACCAGCTGGCTTATCTAAACAGACTTGGTGTGATTTACAATGGTTTTGTTAAGGTTTGGCAAGAGGGACCCCAAAGCAGAGCCAGGACTCAGTCAAGTTTTAACAGTTTATTTTACAAACGGAAGGGAGGCTGAGGAGGCAGGGAGCTGGCCGACTTCTCCAGAGGCAACAGCAGACAACCACGGAGACACCTGGGCGAAAAATAGGAGCAGGTAAGTCCAAGACAAACAGCAAACAAAAACAGGTATATATCCAGGAGCCTGATAGAACTCTATCAAACAGGACAGAATTATCTGGCAAAGTGGTGGTGAGAAGACCAGGGCTAAATACAGAGGCTGATGAAGGAATTGATTGCAGGTGTGTCTCATCTGCTCCGGAAGAAGCCAGCCACGCCCCCTGCCATCTGAGTTAGCTATAGGAAAATGTGTAGGACACTTTAAGGAAGATTTTTTCATTGCCGGGGTAACGATGCAGCGGACTGCGCGGCTAAGGATGCTGTTGGGTATAAGCTGCAGGCTCAGGGAGCCTTTGTCGTCAGGGATGACCCATCACCCACAGACTTCTTGCCTGCTATCACGTTGGACGTGTTATTAGATGCTCAGGGAGCTTCTCCGCTGGAAAAGTCTTTGTGGTGTGATAAAGGAGCTGTCAGCGACAGCTATGGCCTATGGAGAGGCCCCAGGGGCCAAACAGTGTTGCCCATGGGCCCTCTTTCTCTAAGGCTGCTTTGGAGGAGGCTTATTGAATTCAGACTATGATGGGAAATTTACATATGTGGTGGCACTCATTCATGTCTGACTTGGTCAGGGACCATTGTAATAAATGTAACACCTGTTAATATTTTAATGTTAAGTCCACCTTTAAGTCAGCACCTGGTAAGTTCCATCCAGCCCTTTGGCCAGGCGCAGAAGTGACCATTGACTTCACAGATATGTTACATCGTGTCCAAGATAAGAGATATCTCTTGGTTCTTGTGGATTCCTTCACAGGTTGGTCTGAAGCCTATTCTGTGAACCGTGAGGATGCTTCTTCTGTGATTAAGGTAAAGATTAATCATTATTTTCCTATTCATGGCTATACAGCTCTGATTAGGTCTGATAATGGTACAAAATATCATAAATTTGATTCTGTGTATCACCCTCAAAGCCAAGGATGGGTGAACATATGAACTGCATGCTAAAAGTAAAATTGGCTAAGATTTGTTTTACTTCAGGGCTTAATTGGCTCCAAGCCCTACCCCTGGCTCTCCTGGCAGTGAGACAAACTAGTTATAAAGTCACTGTTTTTTCTTCTTATGAATTGCTCACTGGACGATTGATGCCAGGTCCAGGGGCAGGAAGAGGTGCCCCTTCTAAATCTTCAGTTTAAGCCAGATTGGAATCAACTGAGGCAACTGGTGTCTAATTTTCTTCCCAGCTTCCAGAGAGGAGGCTGCTATATCTCCACCTTCTGAAGTTTATTTGCAGGTTTTATCTCGGAAGTGCTCTGAACTATGTTGGATTGGGTCGTACAGAGTGACTGCTCGTACTTATACGGCTGTTCATTTGGACGGGAAAGCATAAATGGTTTCATCACACAGACCGAGCTGTGAATTCCTGAATATTTTGTGTTTGTTTGTGTGTTCTTTTATATGTTTTCATAGGGGACTTTTGTTTGCTCCAGTGACATACGACAGTTTAAAGCTCCAGGTGTGGTGTTAGACTGTGATCTCTCCTCCCTGTACATGGTTGGTTAATAAACACTGGCTGAAGGTTTACAAGCACGATTATATTGCTTTTTTAGGTTGTATTGGGTTCCCCCTGTCCAAAGGGGGAAATATGGAAAAAAAAAAATTAACAACATTGCTGTATTGGCTGTATTTGCATTGGTGGAATGTTGTTGTGTGCCTTGTATTGTGTGTTCTGTGTTTTAAGGTCATTAACAGTGCGATTTGCCCTGATCAAGAGGACAGTATCCCCAATTGAGTGTGAATGATGTTGGAGAGGACCAGAAAACCATGTGATATCACCTTGCTCTGAGTGGTGACCTCTTAGGAGAGGTCAAAAGGGGGAAATGAAGGCTGTATCTGGGACTGTGGGGGAATTTGATTTATGATTAGGATTTATGATTTAAAGCCATACTCCTTGAAGATTCTCCTTGAAGATATATATATGTATATATCTTTTATGCCATACTGTGAAATGTTATAGCTAAAGAGGCAAGCAGAAGGAGGCCCTCCACCAGACCAAACATGAGGCAGGTTTGTGGAGATGCACTTTTCAGTGCTATAAAAACAACCACGATGAAAAAACAAACAAACAAAAAAAACAACATACTTTTATTTTTGTAAATTTTTTGCTAAAATGTTACATACTGTGGCTTTAAAAACATGATATATTTTGTTTATTTTATGGTGAGGGGAAAATTCAGTTTTGTCTGTTTTGGACAAAAGTTAGTTTGGTTGAAGACGTTTCGCAGCTCATCCAAGCTGCTTCTTCAGTTCAGTTTATTTTACATTAATATTAAATTATTAACAATACCCGCTTGACAAAACTGATCTGGACTGGTTTAACTTGTGCACAATGAGCACACGTCATCATTTCTAAGATGGAATATTTTTTGAAAATCCCTTGTCAAACAGAAAGCAGAACCCTTGGCCTTACTGGAAACTGACAAGAACAGCCAACCACATTTGTTACAATTCACAATTTAAAAAGCAAACCCTCTCTAAGATGATTTTGATCAGTGGTAATATTTAGTCAAGTCATTTTATTTGTAAAGCACATTCTAAACAATTGTAAAAACGTGCACCAAAGTGCTTTACAACAACAAACGCAGTCAAAGACACACAGTAAAACAATAAAACATGATCAAATAATACATATAAAAAAAATCTGAAGTTTACAGCTTCAAAAAAGCTCAATGTTCTTGGCTTTGAAGCAGGATGGTGGGACAGACATAGTCTGACCTGAGGGTCCCAGGGGCAGTGTGTGTGTGGTTAGAAGATCCATGATATATATATTAAGGGACAAGTAAATTAAGTAATTTTAAAAACTAATTTCAAAATCAATTCTGGATTTAACAGGTAGCCAGTGGAGTTGGGCTAGGATGGACCTGATACATTCTCTTCTTAAAACTAGTGGGCAGTTTATACGATAAAAGTTAAAATCTTTTCATATCATCACCATAACATTTTTGTCACTTGTAGTTTTACTTTTATTCTTATTTTGTCCTAAATTGAGCCCATTTAGTCCTGATTTAGACTTGGATTGACCCTGTTCTGGTCTAGTCCAGGTTTACATTTATGTTTAGAGCTGGTTTAGTTTTAATTTAGTAACCAAACCAAAACATAACCAAAACTTCAGTCAAATCAAGTCAAAGTAAAAGTGTGGTGTCTGAAAACTACTCAACAATACAATTTTCATAAAAAGATACTTAGGTTACTTAAGTATTTCTACCTGCGCTCTAAAATGATTTGTTCTTTGGTAATATTTAATCAAGCCATTTTATTTGTTAAGCACATTTAAAACAGCCATAAAAAGCTGCATCGAAGTGCTTTACAACAAGAAACAAACAAGTAAAAAACTCACAGTAAAACAATAAAACCGTAAAAAAGTCTAAAGTTAACTGTTCCAAGGAAAACACAAGGACTGCTATCTCAAATAAATTCGTTTTTAGGAGCGTTTTAAAATGAGGTATGACGGAGCAAGTTCTTAGTTTTGAGGTAGGGTGGTGGCACAGACAGAGAGAGTTTTGACCTGACGGGCCCAGGGGCAGTGTGTATGGTTAAGAGATCCATGATATACACAAATGAATTAACTGATTTAAAAACTAATTTTGTATTTAACAGGTAGTCAGTGGAATTGGGTTAGGATGGGCCTGATATGGTATCTTTTTAAAACTAGTGAGCAGTCTGGCCGTAGCTTTTGAACTTAGTGAATGCATACTGAAACTCATAAGAATTTAGATTTGCACTGACATCATGCTGGGGTTTTTCTACATATATCTCTATTGGGCGACAGTGGCTCAGTTGCTAAGTTTGTTTGTGTGATTCCAGCTCCTACAGTGTCTGTGTACACTGGTGTATGAATGCGTGTGTGAATGGGTGTGTGGTTCCTTGTTGCAAAGTGCCTTGCGTGCCTTGAAGGAGGAAAAGCACTATATAAAATGATCATTTACCATTTACCAGCACTCAGCAGTTACCATGGTGAGGCAAACACAGACAAAAAAGTTTTAAGAAGTCTGAAAACTAAAAATACAAAATACAAAATGCATAAACAACACATTTCCAGGAGCCTGTGATCGATATGAATGTTCATAGTCGTGTAAATTAAAAGTTCAGATTAAGTCTAACTTGAGTAATAGAGCTTCAGACAGAGCAGTTAAGCATCACATCCCTGGGGAATGTTGATGACATCAGCTGCAAAGTATCAACAGCATAAAGCACAAGAACATAAAGCATTTTGAGAAGGCAATAATATGAGACAGGTCGAGTAGTATTTGTAAAGCACATTTAAAAACAACCATAAAAAGTGTGCTTCACAACAAGAAACTCAGTCAGATACAAAGTAAAACAATAAAAAATGATAAAACAGTAAATGTAAAAAAGTTGACAGCTTCCAAAGAAAGCACAAGTTGTGTTATGCCAAGCTGAGCAGGATGGACGAAACATTCAATAATGCACAGAACCTGATAGACCATAAGAAATGGTTAGAAATGAAGCAGAAACTACAAGTTAAATGATTTCATATAGTCAGCATAACATTTTTGTCACTTGTAGGTTCACACTTGTTCTTATTTGGTCCTAAATTGAGCCAATTTAGTCCTAATGTAGACTTGGATTGGTCCTGTTCTGGTCTAGTCTAGTATTTTGCTGTGGTGAATGTGTGCAGTTAGCAACCAAAATGTAACCGAAACATTAGTCAAACATTGCATTATGAAATATACTATTCAAGCAGAAGGAAAGTTACTCAACTATTTCCCCTTGCTCCTACTATATTTTCCTATCCCTGAATACACTATTATAAAACAGATTTTTGCAATCCATCTTTTTCCATCCACCTTTGATGTCCAAGTACATTCATTACAATGTTATCTTTTAATTGCTTTATCAGAGACAAGGTCGCCAAGGTGAAACTAACTTATCACATGTTTATTACTCTATATAAACTAACAGCTGTGAAGTGTTAAATAAGATACTGTCATACATATTTACTTTACTTACTTTGTTAAATACATAATTTAAAGGCACTTGTCGCATACACATTGAGCTAAAACAAGCAGTTCATATTGGCTACGTCTTTCAGGAGTTGTCGCATCTTATAATTGAGTAGATTGTATGACCTATGCTAACAAAGATGCATGGTTTATAGTCCAGTGTAACAATGTCAATCCCTACATAAAACAGATCTAATCCAGTTATAATTTCTGCTCTAATTATAAATATTAAAAGGTCCCACATTACGCAAAGTTGACTCTTGTGAGCTATAAGCCATGTTAAAATTATGTTACCTCATGAAAAACAGACCTGGAGTTGTGTTTTGTTTCATTCATGCATGTTTGAGTAACTTTTTATTAATAATCTGTCTACATGTCCAAAACTCAAAATGTTCTCGTCCACCTTGATGCCATAAAGCGATAGATTTCATGTTAACAGCTACCGTTCACCTTTTCTTTGGTAGAGACTGGCAGTTCCAGGGTTGAAATTGCCCAAATGATTCTAGTGAAGGTGTAAGGAGAACACAGTGGAGCACTTCCTGTATTATTACATCTAATCACAAGGTGGAACAGAGTGTTTTCTGAACTCAGCCCAAGATATGTGAAAGAAACAAAACACAACTCCAGGTAATTGTTAACATATTTCTTTCAGACAATCAATAAAAGTGCTTTTAAGAGTAAGACAATTCTATTACTTTGCTCACTGAGTTTAAAAGTTACACATTTATATCATAATGAAGAATGAATTGTTTATATAAATTTTTGCTTTGCCCGGAATGTTTCACAGTATGGCATTAAATTGATCTATCTTATATTTATTCAATTACAGATATCTTATTGTTAAAAAATAAATTGAAAAACCTGTATTCTTATTGTGAGTGAGATCGTCTCTCCACAGAGTGTTTCTCAAATTGTGATATGTGTGCTCCTTTATGTGGTACTTGGACAGCTCTTTAGTCTGTGGGTCTAAGTATTTATCCACTTTTAGATTAGACCTGATTAGTTTGGTTATAGACCTGGTTTTGATCTGGTGGCAAAACCCCCCCCAAAAAAACACTGATCTAACTATCTAACGATTTATCGTGTGTCTGTAGAAATAGACAAGTTTAATGACTGTGGAAGATTCCAGGCAGAGCAATAACATCTCCAGGAAGCGGACTCTCAACCAGAAAAGTTGCATAGTGCATCTTTAATGTTAGCACTATCTATAAAACTAATGCTTCCAGTTTCTAAATTAGTAGTTAAATACTGTATTCAAATGTAACTAAAGGAAAGCAGAGACAATGAGAGTGAACTGGTGTATTTCAAGATATAGAGCAGAGAGATTTGGGTCTGTTATGGGTTATTCCCAGTTGATGGAGAGCAACTGACAGCTGAGCTCCCACAGCCTCTGGGCCAGTTCATCGTCCTGGGCCTTTGCTGAGCACTTAGCTGGGGCACAGTCACTGTAAAAGATTAGAAAGAAGAAAGTGGGTAAAAAAGTAAAATTGATGTTCCCTTATCCAATACATGAGAGATGAACAGTGTTATTTTGGGTCTCAGTATTTTGTTTTTAAGTTAACAAGTCAAGTGAAGTGGTTTGAGAGTAAACATATCCATGTAATAACTAACCATGAAATTAATTAAAGGGCCCATATTACGCTATTTCTGATCTATGTTATAAAGCTGTTTCCACATCAAAAACATACTTGCATACTTGGAAGTCTTTTTTTTTTTTATTCACACACATTTCACACAAACCCTGCATATTTCCTCTGTAAAACTGAAAACACTCTGTTCCACCTTATGATGTTATATGGTAATCCATTGTATTTCTAAAATACATACACCTTCATTAGAATCATTTGGACGATTTCAATCGTGAAATTGTCCATCTCTACGGAACTAAATGTAAACTGTTAACTCAAAAACTACAACTACATGACATCGCAAATTGGGACAGAACATTTTGAGCTTTGGAGAGGTAAATAAATTCATAATAAAGGGTTACTCAAACATGTGGCAATGGAAAAAAAAAATATATATATATTGATATATCATATTGTTTAATGTGATGATACATGATGAAGAAGGAAACTCATTTATGCAACACATTTGGCATTTTCACAGTGTTGATGATTAAAATGGGTGTGTTTCATATTAACTTTCCACAAGAAGTGGTTTAACAAAGACTTTTACCATCACAGCCATGATTTAGCCATTATCAAATCTTTCTTTTTTATTGAACCATATCGATTTGATTTGAAATATATGGTATCGAAGCGTATCAAAAACTCACTGTATCGAGATATGTACCATATCATGGCCTATGTATCGAGGTATGTATTGTATTGGCAACTTCTTACTGATACCCAGCCCTAATTATAACATGCTTTAAAGCTCAAAAAAATGCATTTTGTGTAATATAGCCTCCTGAGACCCGAACTTTTGTCTGGTGTGCATTTTTTATTTCTCCTTGATATTTGGGATAAGTAGGACCTAATAAGTATCATAACTAAACATTGTTTTTATACAGGAAGTAGTTTTTGCAAAATATGATGTCCTCATATGAGGATAATGGGTCGATCTTACTGTATGACACAAATAGACACCATTGGTTAAAAAATTATTATCTTCACCATCTAACAAGTGTTTACGCCTATAAACTTTTTAAGTATATTAAAACTTTATTTAAGCAAATGTACCATTTAAATGAACTATTTACAACTGTAAACTCTAGTGTGGTAGACCGCTTTTTTACTGTCTTGGTCTCGTCTTGGACTCGAGCACATTTGGACTCGGTCTTTGTCTCGGTTTCAGCCTTTGAAAGTCTCAGTCTTGTCTTGGTCTCGTCCTGGTCTCGGGACTCTGTGGTCTCGGACTAGTCTTGGTCTTGAATAGTGCAGTCTTGACTACAACACTAGTAAACTCATCTAAATATTCCCAAGTTTAGCTAACAACATGGTACAATCAACATTACATAGTCCCAATGTCCTCAAACGAGGACATGACATTTACTGATGTTCTAGTCTGCTATGACTACTAAAATGTGTTAAATTTTAATGCCATATGAAGACAGAGACATTATTCTACATAAATACATTAGTTTCATTCATAAAATTTGGATATAAACTTAAATAATATAAACCGCCATTTTTCTTTCACTGAAATTGGTGTAATGTTGTGATATCACCAGAAGTGTGGCAAACAGGTCAAAGTTCTAAAAAATGGAGTATCATGGTGCTAAGAGGCAAAAATTTAATGTCCTTGTATGAGGACGCAGGGTCTCAAGAGGATAGGACATTTCATTGTGCTAATTAATTATTCCAGTTTAGATAAGGGTTTACGGTTATGATCCTAATATTTTGTGTAGCAATGCCACTGCATTATAACAAGTCTCTGAATCTCATTTTAGTGATTTGGGCTTCAGCTTTGAAAAGGGAATTGTCAAGACTCAACAAATGCTCAATCTATTGCCTCTTAGACCATCCATCCCTCTAGACAGCAGCTTTACTTCTCCTTTTATTTACCCTAAAGAATCTAGGCAGGATTTGAAGTCTGATGTTCTTCTGCATGGAGCTTGTTACCATTTATAATCAAAGTAAATCAGACAGCAGAGGCCAAAACTACAGTCTCATCATCACAAACAGCTCAAGTAATTGGAGGTAATTTTGGTCATTTTAGGAAAAATCCTCTTTCATCATGAGAGTTAAATTCAACCTAAAGAAGAGGCCTAAAGATAGGTGTGATCAGGTGTTGAGTCATTAGCAATTTAGTGTAGGTAGGAATAATGTAAAATGTAAATATTTAAATGTTGTAAACTAAATTATCTGGGTTGTTGGTGAGGTGCTCCCTCTGCTGGTGCTTAGTTGTTGGTGTTTTTTATGGGCCATTTTAGGAAATCTTTGCACTGTTAATCTTTCGCTTTACCTCTGCCCAGAGACAACAGATGAAAATTGGCTTGTAACTATCTGGTCTTTGCAATATATGTAGTGTAATGACCCTATCAAATAAAATAAACAATGAAGTCTGAATTGAGTAACAGAGCTTCAGACAAAGTAGTACCTACAGTTAGCTTCACACCCCCAGGGAATGTTGATGATATCAGTTGCAATTTTAGATGTTTTGTTTTTTTACTTCTCTTCACAAATTCCCACTTGACTCATGTAAATTTATGATGAATATTTATCTCTGTGTCCCACCAAACCAAAATAATCAATAATAATAATAAAAATACATTAAAACTCAATGGTTTGAGTTGAGAGGTGTAGGTGCTACCTGTAGTATCCTCCGTTCTCCAGGGAGGGTTCCACTGCACAGTAAATGGTGGTCTGGGCTCCTTCTGTTGAGGTCTTCGTGAATGGACTGACCACCTTCATCACAAACTGTTGTGGCCCGTTCAAGTGTCTCCACAAGTCCGTCTGCACCACGCCCGGATGGAGAGAATATGCGCTCACATCAGTATCTAACATACATGACAATACAGGAGTTACACTTAGGTAGAGAAGGTGAGATGAACTGAAACACTAATATATCAATATGTAACTTTTCAGGTGTAGGGTCCGTTACCTGCTTGTCTCTATCGAGATGTTTTGCTTTGCTTGGAATTGCTGACAGTATGGTAAACTAAACTTTTTCTATTTACTTTTTTTTTTTTTTTTCACTCTTACTATACTATTTGCCTCTCCACAGATCTGACTTGTAACAGCCTGGCAACATCTCCTCCTCGTCTCTCTCAATGATCTCGCCATAGATACATTCACTACTGTACTATGGAGCAATCTAATTAAAGCAATAACATCTCCGTGGATATATATAAATATCCCCCACCTGTACCGACCTGTATGCCAGAATATGTTATTATAAGACTAATTTCCAGAGCCATACCCTGCAGTCTTTTGGCCAATGAGCGTGTGAAGAGAACATTGGCCAGTTTGCTCTGCGAATAGGCCTTTTGTTTGTCGTAACTCTTCTCGCTGTTGATGTCCTCCAGGTTTATGGAGCCAAACTGATGCGCCATCGATGAGACATTGATGATTCTGGCAGGGGCGGACTTTTTAACCAGGTCCAACAGGAGATATGTCAACAGGAAGTGACCTAAAGAAGACAAGAAAAGGGTAGGACTCTACATAATGGGTGATAAAGTGGTTTATTGGTAGGTAGATGACATACTAGATGCATTTACTAGTTCATTCTAAAACTTAGAGGACTAAAACAACATAACTAGAAGTAAATTATGAAAATCAATTAGAAAAATAAGAGTAACGTTACTAAACTAATATTACTTAAGTAGAAGCACAAAGTAGTGATCCAAGGAAGAGTAAAAAGTATTAAGACAAAGTACTACTTCACACTACACTAAAAGTAACTTTAAGAGAGAGAACTGTCAGGATGCAACATCTGCTTTATAATTTGAAGCTGTATACTATTTGTAGACAACAGTATAAGGTAGAAATCATATCTGAAGGAGAACTGCAAGAAACACAGATGTTCAAATCTTTTCATATTGTCAACATAAACCTTTTGTTAACATAAAGCTTGGGTTAATGGTCAGTGGGCAAAATAACCACAACTGTTACTTCAATAAAAAGATGATTCAAGTAGGAGTAAAAGTACAGTGTGAGAAAAGTACTCTGGAAAGTCCAATTTCTTTAAAAGGCTACTTAAGTAAATGTAAGTGAGTACAACCCACCTCTGTAACTCTATTTCTGTCAAGTAAAAAGTACAATAATTTAGATATATATTGTAGCCCTACATTTGTACACAGAAACTTGTACAAAGTAGTGATCCTTGATTTTACAAGTGCTTTACACCATGCTTCCTTATTATCTGCATTGGCACCTATGTGTAATCAGAGTTGCAGTTATCACCCATCAATATTTAACTCAAGAGATGCATAACTCCTCCATTATGCAATACAATGCGTGACTGATATTTTTCTTCCTTTACATAACTGGAATTGCAGTGCATAATGGCTGTTTTGTTATTTCACTGCTAGGTCCAAATTTTCTGACATAAAATAGTAGAATAGTATAGTATAGTAGTATACTAGATTTAATATTTATGTGTATGTAATCAGCAATTAATAAGGATTATAAAAAATCTTGCTGCTTGTCTTGCTCCATTGTGCATTATATTTCACATCTGTCCACAAGAGGGCGGCTTTAGACTATAACCTTATGCCTTACAGGAAACTATTACTTTTCCCACATCATGAAATAGGACAGGTGTTCTCACACCAAGTAACACCTATAAAAATATTTGGTTTTCAAATACAACAATATCAGACTTAGGGTTAAGCAGGTTTAAAATTTGACCACATTATGGCAGATCTAAGGAATGATTAATGATTACTTCAAAAGGAGGACAAAAATTAGATTTGTAAAGTAGTTTGTAAGTAAAATATCTACTCAAACTGTGGAGGGCCTGCTTAGCACACGAGGCAGCACCAGTGGTACAGATAGAAACATTTTATTATCTATTATTATCAAGTCTCATAACAAACTTTTATTTATATTATGTTGTTGTGTAGTTATGGTGTAGGGATCAATAACAGTTACATAACTACGTCAAAGGGTAGGTAAACTTTTTCACTTTTAACTGAAGGCTGGCTGATTTATATATATTTATATTTTTTTAAATTGACTGTTGAGTTGAAAGTGGTAAAACTAAAACTGGTAAAAATGGTAATACAAGTACACATACCACAGTTTGAGAAGCATTGAAATAATGCATTCTCTGTGTACATACAACTAATTTCATCCTTCCTAACAAATGACCGTTTATTGGAACTCTTTCTAGATTACGTCTACATTAAGTCACATTGTACTTAAAGGTCCTCATTAATGACTGTCTATTCAAATATTGCTCTAAACTTTTAATCTAAAATGAATAATTCTGAATTGATTTACCCAAGTGATTAACTCCAAACTGCATCTCAAATCCATCTGCAGTTTTCCCGTACGGACACACCATCACACCAGCGTTATTGATGAGGATGTTGAGTTTCTCCTCTCCTACAAAAATACAAAATAATTTAATATGTATTTGTTGTAGGGATGGACAGATTTTTCTTTTTCTTTCTTAATTTATTTTTTGAGCTAATGTGATTTGTCTTGCAGTTGTGGCCGATAACCGAGATTTGCCAATACAGATATTAAGCATATAAAATCCATAGCAGGTACCACACATTTCAAGTTATAATTATGTCCACAAATTCACTTTAAAATAAGAACAAAATGTATAAAAAGTTCATTAACAAAAAATAAAAAATAAATAAATAAATCAGTGCGAAATTTCAGCTACATTTTCTATATTATACCTATTAAAATCTGCACAGATATTGACGATCATCAATAAATCATTCCTATTTATTTAACCTCTAAGACATGTGAAAACAGATGCATACCTTTATTAATATTGTCAGCAAACTCTTTTATGGATTTGGTGTCTGACAGGTCTAGTTTCATACAGACTACGTTTTCATTAGCTGAGCTTTCAATGACTTCTTTGAGAGCAGATTGACCTCGCTCCATGTCTCTACAGGCCATGATGATTCTTGCTCCTGGACAAAACACACATCAGCACCTTTAGTTATTTGTTATTACATGATGAATTTGCTGGTGGAATGTGAACGATGACCAACATATGACGTACATGGTGAAAGAGCGCCCTCCCTTGACAAATAAAGGTTTTACAATTACAGAAAAATAGTCTCCTACTGTTAACATACTTTGGAATTATGTGAGAAAGTCATGCAAAATGTAAGAATCATTACGTTACTGAGCAAAAAAGAAGCAACACCAAAGACGCTACGCAGTGTTATTTGCTTTTAGCATGATAAAGGTCTTCTGTACTGTATTTGTACAATGTATTTGTAACATTGAGAATTTACAATTATGAAAAGCCTGAAATGAAAGAAAATATGTTTTTCATCATGCATATGACATTTTATGTGTAAAAATGACCAAACTAACATTT
This sequence comes from Boleophthalmus pectinirostris, assembly GCF_026225935.1. Taxonomy (NCBI): domain Eukaryota; kingdom Metazoa; phylum Chordata; class Actinopteri; order Gobiiformes; family Gobiidae; genus Boleophthalmus; species Boleophthalmus pectinirostris. The sequence continues at coordinate 24,885,524 of NW_026571070.1, forward strand.
TTAGGACATTCAAAACAGAAACATGAAAAGAGCTAGGTTTAAATTTCTTACTTCTTTTTGTTGACTATTATTATTTGAATAAACTAGATCTAGTTCAGAGAATTTGATAGTGTAAAAACTAATTAGTTCTATTCTATTCTGGGTCGCAGTAAAGTTGATAGAGTACTTGTCCTCTGAGCTACAGGTTGGCGGTTCAGTCTCACAGGTGAACACTGTTGTTGTGTCCTTGGGCAAGACAATTAACCTGCTTTGCCTCTAATGTCTGTGTACACTGGTGTTTAAATGTGTGTGTGAATGAGTGCTTTGAGAGTATATATGATCATATACCATTTTAACCCAATCCTGCACACTCACCTCTCTTTGCCAGGTCAATGGCTGTCTCTTTGCCAATGCCAGTGTTGGCTCCAGTGATGACCACAGTTTTACCATCCAGCCTCTGTGATGAAGACCAGGAAGAGCGGAAAAATCTTCTGTCAAGTGAAGAAACACACACAACTTACTCAAACAGGTGTTGCAACATCAAGACAAAGAACAAACCGGTTGCCAGTCTAAACCTGTAGGCTACTAAAAAGCTCTTTTACAAATGACAGCTCTGAAAACTTAAACTATTATTATAATTGATTACCATCCATGTCAAAGTGCAAGTTAAGTAGTATTATGTTACCGTAATAAACAGAAAGGTAGGCTGTTTTAATTACTAAATGTAGCCTCCAAAGGTGAACTTCCTACCTTATAGACTGCATCACGTCCACAAAAGTGTAAAGATGAAAATACAAAGACCAACAGATGAGTTGATAACAGTTGTTAAATCAGTCTTATTCGGCTCAGTACGCTAGACACAGCAACAGATTGTTGGAAGACCGGTTAAATCTGTAAATGCGGAATAGTGAGTGAAAAGTAAAGCCTGATGGACAAAGACTTGAACCAATCAGCAGTGCATAACCATCCCGCGAGCGCTGTTATTGGCTAAATGATAAAAATAGGTCCCGCCTTTACGCCTTGCGCTGTGCGTTCATGTTGTGACAAAAGGGTTGACTTAGCGTAAAAAAATGCCAAATCATGGTTTCATGACAAGTCCATTCCAAAAATGAGTCAACTTCTAAAAGACAATGTAATGCCTGTCAGACAATTACTAACACACAAACATTTTAATCTTGCTTCATAAAGCACAGTTAGTGCTTTTATTAATTTAAGCTTGTGTCATTTGATAACCGACTTTACTCAGTTAAATTACAGTAAAATTACTTAATGTGTACATATCAGAGTAACTGAAAAAAGTATTTTTCTATTTACACAATTTTAATTATTCATTGTTAAAATGGTTTCATCTTCCTTTTTTCTCTCTCTCGGGGCCGAGGGTCAGGCCTTCCAGAGTTCCAAAATGCCACCAGTTTGCCAGATATAATAAATAATTAATAAAAATAATTAATAAAAATAAAAAAGAGAAACAGGTGATTTGTCCAACAGGTGGCAGCTCAGGACCACCTATAGACTGAATGAGCTGCCTCTGTAAATATGAGACCATTATGTTAAAAAAAAAAAAAAAAAAAAAAAGAAAAGAAAAATGCGGTTGACTGTACTGTATTTCCTATTTTGTCCAGCAGGTGGCAGCTCAGGACCACCTATAGACTGTATTAGGCTGTATGAGCTGAAGGACACGGAGCAGCAGCCTACATGATTTGATATGTCTGCAGATTAGCAGGTTAGTGTTTGGCTAAATCTGTCCTTGACTGAGATAAGACTCTAGAGGAAGAATGTTTAACTCACATTTTTAGAGTAGGTTCAAGGTGTCGAGAAGATCACTGGAACAGGAAACACTGAGCCAGTCATCAGCTGATTGTGCGTTAGAGAGATTTCCTTCCCTAAAATTTGACTCAGCAATGTTGCCCTAGCCAGTCCAAGAATATAAGATACCGGTTCCCAAAGGTTAGTATGCGTTGTACTAGTAAGAAATTCATAAACAGCCACTGAATGTAAAGTACTTGAAACCTGTTTTCAACTGTAAGTAAGTAGAAAGTTGTGTTATTTTTTTCTAAACTGCTCACACATCAGACCTCATACTTCAAAATACTTCCACTGTTCCATTTTCTTGCTATGATACATATATTTATTTGATATTCACCCCGCCTGTTTACTGCCGTATATGGCTTGTTGCTGTGCAATTAGACAAAACAATTTACCTCTGAGCTGCGGCGCCACATTCTGCACCCCACCACCACCAAAACACAATAGAGAGGCAGAGGATGCATTAAATAAGCAATGAGAACAATTCATTAGACCAGACAGGGACAAAGGCATGATAGGAGTCGAGAGGATGTATACTTTATTTTTACACTCAAACACAAACAAATAAGGACTGAAAATAAAACATTGACAGGATATTTGGTCATAGCACTGTAAAAATTCTATTATTGTCAAATCTAATACAACCAATAATCATACCAGTTACTAGCCATTTTTATTATTCCGCTGTCTTTCATCACTTCTACTTTCAGAATAATACAATCCATATACTTTTATCAATTCAACATCTGCATATTAGTAGTACTGAAAATATATTTAGGGATAGTGCATATTCGTTTTCATCTGTAGTCCTGTGGCTACAGATCCCGAGTGGGCTGGTAAACTTGAGGGTAGAAAAGTACAGAAAAACTCAGACAGTAATGCAAAAAACATGAATGCATATGTATAATACAAAACATAAATACATCTTTTGTATTTATGTACAAACAAACAATAGGCATTTGTCACACAACATACTAGGTGAAAGAAGAGATCCAAGGCATCCAACATGCTTAGTTATTTTAATATAAAAATAAATAATTTGCATATCAATATTGGTCAAAAAACAAAACAAGGAACAAAAGTAAAAAAAAAAACAACCAAAAACTCTTTATACATTGTTATACATCTGACACAAAAACACAGAAATATTTATGATGTTATATTTTCAATCTTCAATACATTTTATTTCCATTTGTGCAAATACATGTGATGTCATTTGCATCAATATAACTGTAATGTGGGACTAGAAACTCAATAAATTATTACAAGCTGCACTTTTTAATTTATAATGTAAGTTTCATCATTGCTTGTTCAGATAGGAATTGCAGTCATGTCAAACACAAGATGTCCCCATACTCACAAAAAAAATACAAAAAATACAAGCATGTTTCATTTTACCATTAATGCTGTACTACGGAGAGTGGCCCGTTGGACTGTGATGTCTAGAAGTTGGGCAGGTTAAAATCTCATGTTTGCCAGTATTAACCATGTGAAACATAGTGAGCCTATCCAAACAGAGTCAGCCTATCTACGACACCAAGGTCAGCGGTACACATCAAACAGTGCTCTGGAAAGAGGTACCTGATTTGAACATTTGAATTCAGGAATGCTTTATTAGATTTTATTAGACCTCAGAGCCTCCTCAAAGAATAACTTTCACACCAATGGCAAATAAGCACTTGAATAAAATAGATTGTTGTGCTGCTGAAAGGAGAAAAATGTATTTAGCTCTTTACTCCCTCTACTGATGCACTGACTGCGCTTACAAGTTCCCCAAAATCTGATTAATATCTCGTTCTTAGACCATTAAAATTGTGTTACCAGTAATAATAAGATCCATGATGAAATAAGGTGGTTTTGCTGTTTACATTTCATTTTAATAATCTTTTAGCTCAAGAAATAACAACCAGATTTTGAGTGTGCATATAATCGCAGAGACCAGAACACTTTTCAAATTTCAAATTTCAGTATAAAAAAGTTTGAATTATTCAACACAACTTCTGAAATTTAGCTGAATGAAAAAAAAGTGCAAAGTGCATTATTCATCGCCACAAAGACTATTATTTTACTTAAATGTCAAACATGCCTTAAAAATTACAGTAGCAAATAATTTAGTAATTTCCACTTCTACTTTAATATTATTCTGACTTTACAATCCTATTTTTTTATAATTTTGGTTCATATTTTTTTTTATTTTATTTTTAGTCATTAATTTAAACCAATTTTAATATACTTTTTTTTACCCATGCAACTTGTAACAATCCTGATAACAGTTAATTTCATGCTCTTCTCTTCCGTCTCAGATTACATGCATAAACGGATAGGTGCATTTCCTGATGTTTATAGTTACATTTGACTCCAAGGTGACTTCCCTCATTGACCTGCCCACAAACACACACAGACCGGCAGTCTGCTGTGTACACTCAGGTCTATCTTTTAGAATCATGATTATATCTATGACCATTCACCACCTTCACAAAGCTCCCAGTACATCTTTAGTCCTCTGTTTAGTCTGGCCTCTCACCCTCTTGTTCATTGTCCAGCCTCCATCTCTCCACGTGGTTACATAACCCATAAACCCTGCCATTCATTCACCCACAATTCACTTCTGATCCCATATCTGACCTGTAATAGTTGCAATAATTGTCCCTGATAATAATCTATAATATGGCTTCATAATTGCTATTTTAATTTAAGTTCCAAACACATGGTCCCATTTAGCCCCCCAGTATAGCTTCCTTGATAATGACCACTAAGTATTTTCTCACGTTCCCTAAATTCCCAATAGAATTCCGCCCGTTAGTTCATGTGAAGGTTGTCCATGCTATATGTTGTCGTCTAGGTAATCCAGAATCTCTTAATAGAAATTATATCCTCCCATGTGTCGATATACATACATCTTATTCATGAATTTATCTCGATGACTTCAGCTTGAACTTGGTTAAAGAAAAGTTATTTGTGCTTCACTGAATTACGATTATAATTGATCTTTTTCACATACGGTTTTAATACGTACATGAGTACATGAGTACAATAAGTACATGAGATTTTTTTTTTGCTGTTAACCATATTACAGTCATTTCCCCTCACCATTTACTCGCCTGAAGTTTTCTTTGGAGTGATTTGTGCGTGTTTGTGCAATGTTTGATTGCTTAATTTCAAGACGCCATATGGCCAAATCCCCATTTTCATCCACATCAGTCCCCATTTTCACCACCACTGGCATACACCTACTGCTCTGTACTTACATTATCGTCTACTTTTATTTTCTTAATTACTGATATGTGTAGGGTTTTTCAGTGTTGCGTAGTTTACACATTTAAAAAAAATAAAAAATCTGCTGCTCACTGGCGAGTTCTGCAGGCACTGACACTGTTGTGATCTGCTCCCATTGGGCACTGCAGTTTTCTAACTCAGAAGTCAGTTGACATGTTTCTTTTATTATATCATATTGGATGAATATTGTGCAAATTATAACATAATGATCCACAGGTATCATAAATTATAGCTATATAGCAGACATCAACACAACAGGTCTTTAAGGCATTCTTTGAAGACATTTCAATAGTAATGCATGGTCTACTTCACTTTCAGTTTCAGGTACTTCTTGCAGAGTTGCTGTGTATGTATAGTTACAAAACCACAACCACATATGTTTTTTTTATTAGGTGTGGTTGTTGGAAAAGACAACTGAGTATCTCAGTTTCTAATTAGCATTTCAACTTTCCAAATATTTCACCGGCTCTTGACTCCCCCTACTGGCCCGGTACAAAATTTGATGTGTTTTTATAGCCACACAACACACCATGTCTCATCACATCAGATCTGCTGCATCACACTCAAACCAGGCCTAAAGCGCAGGACACCAGTGCTCTGTTACTCCATAATTCATAATTGGTAGGTAATGCAAACCAATGGAGCTGTTGTGGGTTCGGGTGTCTGTTCAAAAGTAAGCAGACAGCATTTATAGGCCAGACTGTGAGCTTTAGAAACCATCTTGCTATTTTTAGATCTAAGGGGTAGATACTGAGTGTAAGAGGAAACTGTAGCTTTTTAGTAGCTATGATGCCAATTTTAGAAATCCTTTTCACATCCTATTAACATCTAACAGTGTCTATCATGCAAAATGAATATCAAAACAGCCATCATGTTGCAGTGCAGATGTATTGATTTGTTTTGGTCCATCATGTTCTTATGTTGTTCTAGACTCGTAATGTACAAAGTGGGTGAGAGAGTACCAAGAGTGTATGAAATGTTGCAATCCTAGCATACTTGAGATATTGCTTTCTAGCATTAGTCACAATACCTGAGACTGGGGAGCAGGTAGATGAAAACAAAGCAAAGATTTTAAAGGTCATGTTATCTTAAAACCTTTTTTTTTTCATCTCTAAATCAAAAGTAATGTAGTTGTCATTGAGAACTGGAGAATGGGGTAGGGACAAGGGGAAGACATAGGACTGGGATAATAAAAGTCCTCAATAATGGTACAAGTAAGTCTTTTTTTTACATATATTAAATGAATAGACCTCACTCTTATGTTTGTAAAGTCATAATGTGTTGTATTTTACTACTATTACGACTACAAAGTCAGTGATTGCTTGATGATGCTATTAACTTCGTTCCCTTTTTCATGACTATTTTTTGGCACCTTTACTTCCTCATCTTTCACCTTTACTAAATACACCCGTGGGAGTCAACCTCATTAGACAATACATTGCCTAACAAGTCATTTCCCACAATAAACATCAATCAGTCGGTCAAAAGGTTCATGTGAAACGTATCAGTATGATCAACTTATGGCCTCTTTCAGCTGCCATAGCTGTTAAATAGTAACCATGGCTTCCTCCCTTGTAGAGTAGTGTTGAGTGCAGAGGCTATATCTGTTACAGTGTTAAGTAATCCATCACCTCATCAGCCACTGAATTTTCTACCCTCACCATCTGATCCGGCTCATCCCAGGGGTCCTGACCTTTATGAGTGTGACTGTCAGACATATTCATAGACCTAATAATAATGACTGTTTTTATGAACATTATGCAATTTTTATTCTTTTTAGAAATGCATTGTAGATATAAAGTTAAGTATTAATTCATATTTTTAAAATAAATAAATTTCAGATATTTAACAAAAATATTAGAAATGCATTCTTGTAGGGTTGTGAAAAGTATCGAAAATCAGATACTACTCCATACTTGAAATAATATTGAAACAAGATATTCATTTGAGCAAGTATTGATATTAAAAAAAACTCACATTCACAGGGAAGAAATGAACCTTTCCATTAGAATGATTAGGAGCTGTATCAGGATACTTATAGGACCACATAGACTATTGTACACCCATGGACCACAATGGAACCTACCTGGACCACTGAGCGATTACACAGACATAAGACCACTGGTTATATTAAAGAAAGTACTGGAATTTAATACTGAAGATGGTATTTTATTGTCTCAATAGAGTTTCTTTTTTTTTATTTTTCTTTTTTTTTTTTTTTTTTACAAAATTGGTATTGAGTATTGAGTCTTATTCTTAGTTTTGACATTTTTGTGACAATATGACATTCTCAGCAAGTTGGCAACTTAGCTACTTGTCACTGCCATAAATCTGCTAATGATATATACAGCACAATAAAAATGCACGCTATGGTTATGGAAATAACAATGATGCTCCAAAAAGGTCAACATGTCATCTTTTATACAAATGACAGGGTTTGGATAGTTTTGCATGTTCTGTAGATGACAAGGTTACCTTTAGTTAAAACAATGCAAATGTTTGAAATCCATATCTTTCATTTGACCTGAGTGGTAGTAGTTCATGTCACGTAGCTTTTTATTTTCCTAATCGAGCCAACACCAGTGTCGCTTACTAAAATAGCAAAAACCGCTTGCTTTGTTTAATTTTGACTGTCATTTGGAAGTTGGAGTGTTCCTTATAATCTTGGTGGAAAAGGTCAAATTGCAGTCATCCCTGTAAAGTATAGCTCCTGATTTCTAAATTGCAGAGGAGTTCAGGGCTGTAGACAGGGTCTGAATGTGACCTCCGATTCTCTCCGCCCAAACTTCTCAACCGGACCAAAACCAAAACAGCTGAGTCATGGTACAGTGTGACAGTCTGTGTAGCTGATGTCTTATTATGGACAACAAAAGACATTTGGCGTATAATGTTTTACTTTATTGCTCAGTGGTGGAGTTGTAGCACATATGCACTAACTGATATTGAACGATAGTGAGAGTAAAAGTCCTGTACCTGATTTCAAATGAACGAAGAACATGTATCAGGTTTTAAACCCCGCACACTCTGTCCCATTGCTTACTCAGATGTTGAACCATGACACAAAAACTGGGATAGGTACAGAGAATCCACATGAATGATGTACAGTACAGGACATTTTTGTTTTGATCTAATACTAAGTAATACTATGACTAATATCACAACATAGATCCAATACTGATATGAAGGAATTTTATTTTAAATTGCATTACATTGCCAACACTTTTAATATATATATATTTTTAACCTTGCTGTCATTACCTTTGCTCCCTAACTAAATATACAGTGTGCGAAATATATGATACTAAACACAAAAAAATTACTCAAAATTTCAGAATTGACTATAGATGCAAAAATAAATAAATAAAATAAAATAAATAAATAATACAAATAAAAATTATACAATTTTGGGGCAAATTTTAAACACTGATATTTTTACATGAGAATCTATACTTTCAGTAGCTCAGCAGAAATGAATATGACAGCATTTGGTATCAATCAGAACTTGACTAGTCCATGGTTCTCATCAATGCGTCTGATCGGATGAGATTGTCCAGGCCTGGCAGTTCCATCTACCAAAAACATGTATTCAAATGTATTCAATTTTTTTTCCAAATAAAGATGTTATTGCAATGTTTTTTACTGAATGTATTAAAATGTTTTTCCTGAACTAGAAGGAATAAACATCAGGAACAGGCTTCTTAATAGACTCTTGTAAATTACACTCCCAATTAAAGTCGAGTAGCTTTCTTTAATGAGAAAAAAATGAATAAATGACTGAATTTCAGCTATATACCAAACTCAATGCAAAAGTTTTTTAAGCTTGATTCTCAGTGATTCTTTGCTTTATTTGCTCTTTTATATGCAAATCTCTTGGGCCTATGATGTTGAGGCATAACCACAATCAAATCTAAAAGCTGATACTAGTGTTAGACTTATGTAACAGTTCATAGATGTCCCTGTGGAGAGGCGATAAGGAGACTGGTGAGAAGACTGGTGAATGTAAAGAGTGCAGTCTTGTTTTCATTAGTGTCAAAGGCAGGATGATAAATGGCACTGGTCTGGTCAGTGTATGGGGCTCACAGCAGGTAGACGCTGGACCTTATGAGGCCTCTGTGTGTTTATGAAGGATGTACAGGCTGTGTGTAGAATGCTGAGATCCAGGGCACACATTTGATTTGCATTCAGGGATTATGTTATATAATAAAGAGGCACATAATCCCAATTTGTAGTAGATTCAAGGATTATGGATTTAAACAATTGTACGATACTGTTTAGAATGGTATTGTCCTGTGACTGATGTGTGCTTACATAGAGCATTTATGAAACCAAATGTTTTGGATGTCTTCTTGTCAAACCATCATCCACTACAATAATTCACTTTTAAACATACCTTTTCCTCACCACAGGAAGTCAAAAATATAAAAACATACAAATTACATTAAGTTTAATTCATAGAAAATATATTTTAGCAATAGATATTTGAACATTATTTTGAGTGGAGGTTCTTCAAGGTGCTCCACTTTCCCCCATCAACTTTAAGCATTATGCAATATCTAATCCTTCAGGAAAGTACCACAGTATTTGTAACCTAAACTAAATGGTATTAAAAGCCAACTAAAAACTAATTTCATTATAATGGTTTTAGTGTTAATTTTTTGATGTCAGCACAATTTTTTACACCTAAATTCCAAAACACTTCCATGTTGACTCTGTAAATGATCCACTGGACTACTCGGGCATACAGTAAATACACTTGATGACAGCTTATATCGTCACCATTGGCTGTGATATGGACATACAATCTTTCCTCCATCATCGACGTGCTGTCCATTTGAAGATTAATGAACCAGAACCAGAATCTCAAGCAGTCCGAACCACCTCCTTTTCTAAATACATAGAAATACATCTACTATACTTTGAGTATGTTGCACTATGTTATAGCATATGCACTATGTTCTCAGTACTTGCTATGCTGATCACATCTCCTCAGTGTAGAGGCCTCATTGTCCAGCACCTCATGTGGTCTTTGAGCTATTCACCGGACACTTTACCCTGAAAATGAGCTGCAGAGGGAGGGACCCCAGCTTACAAAGAGGAGCTGAGCCGAAGCCAAGAGCGGCAGACTTCATATGCATCTGAATGGAGGGGACACAGGGCAGATCTTTGGAAGGAAAAATGTCTGGCCAGTCCCATTAATATTCTGTTCGTGTTCTGAGTTGGGTTTCTAAGGCTTGAAGCTCAGCCTACAGTTTCTAAAAAAAAAGCAGAAATTCAAAGAGCCATTGAAAGATTCTATTGACACTTGCCGCCATGTTGGGTCTGTCTGTGTGAAGCTTTGTCAGTTTTCCTCCACTTTCAATATTTATCCACCTGTCTCAAAGTTTGTGATTTAGTCTGTACTGGAATGGTCATTTTAGAAGCACTTTTTCCAAGTAATTTCCAAAAAATTATTGAAACTTCTTAATGTTTACAATGGTGGACTGGTCCTGAGTTGTGTATTCCTGCATTGCATAACACCTGCTTGTCTTTATGGAGATGTTATTGCTTTGTCTAGAATGTTCCACCGTAGAGAGTAAGCCTGTCTATCTCAAGGGAGACAACTGCTGGCAACATTACAGGTCAGATCTGTGGAGAGGCAAGCCTATTCACAGATCGAATTATTGTATTTTTGAATAGAAACACCCGTAATTAATAAATGCTCAACATTCCAGGCAAAGCAATAACATCTCCATGGAGACAAGCAGGTGACAGACCCTCCACCAGAAAAGTCGCAAAATGCACCTTTAAATCTTGGTTTTGTAAATCTTTATTATCAGAGCAAACCAAGGGACCTCATGAGAGATTAACAATGAACTTCATGTTTACAGTGACAAAACTATAGCAACTGAAATCAATCATGTCATTTTGAACTCTAGATGATATATGCCTCTTGTTTTTCACCCCACAACAACTGACACATACATTTGAGATACATGTAGACATATTTGGAAGGAATTTGGAAGGAATTTTAATAGAAACTTCAACATTTTATATTAACAGTGAAACCCGTTGTGTAATTGTTTGAGTGCAGGTTGGTGTTATGGTTGCGTTACGGTTATGATGATGCAGTGCCACATGGGTGCGAAGTTGATCTTGTCCCTGACTTCTGCTCCTGACAGGGCTCTAAACCTCTGTGTCATGTCCTGTCTGTTTCACTGTCTGCTTGGCCTAACCGGGGATCTGCTGCTTTGTACTGTACTATCACATTAGTCTATTGTGTGAGGCTGCGACTTCTTCTACTTCTTCTATTTCTCTTCCGCTCTATGTGCAACCAGCCAGAAGCCGTGTAATCAGCAGTCAATTTCTTAGCTGTGAGTTGATTGTTGGCAGTTGTAATGTGATTTTGTAGTAATTTATACTATTTTGTGATGTTTATTTCATATAAGCTGTAGCAATTTACAAATCTCACAGTTAGGGAATATTGTTGATATCAGCTTCAAAGTATCGATCGGTGATTTTGTTCTAGAACAGGTGTCTCCAACCTGTAGCTCGGGAGCTATCAGTAGCAGTAGCTCTCCTCCCCTTTCCAAGTAGCTTGCCAAGGATTTTCTGAATTACACGTATTGTCCTGAATATCTCAAATTTGATTAATTAAATCCTTATTATTATTATTGTAAATATATCATTTTGATGCCTGACTTTTTGCACTCATAAATAAATAATGGTTCATGTTTTATGTTTTATCTAACTGTACCCCATGGCATATCTTGCCATGGCTCTTATGTGTACTTCCTGAAACAGCTAAAATGATGATGATAATGTAAAGGTAGCTCACCCAGGGGATTGTTTTCATCTAGGATGTGATGATATCATACTCCCAAATGGGGCACAAGAAGCAGATTTCCCTGTTGATCACACTGTACTTTCAAAAAAAAAAAGAGGTAAATTCACAGATGTTGAACCTGATCATTTATATTAGTGACTAGAAATCACTGTATTACAATTAACTGATGTAAATAAATTACAACAAAAATCTGCATTTTAACTGCCCCTCACCTGTATTAAATGTTATTGACTTATGAGAATGCTGTGATGTAATCTGAAATCCAGGAATAGCACATTTCAAGATACCTCATTCATTCACTCATGTACACGCCACGTTCAGGGGAAGTGTCTTGCACAAGGACAGCATACACTTGTCTGAATAGGAATACATAATTTGACCTTCAGGTTAGTGGACAACAACTTTTATATATCAGCCAATGCTGCCCTGACTGTCTTTATTACTGTTTTAAAGTCTTTATTGTTTAGTTAAATACTTTACCTCCAGTAGAAAGCACAAAACACCTGTAAGCCTCAGGTTGTGTTATTATCTTGCATTACACAGTTTATTTTTATTCCCCTTCATATTTCATTTACATCCTGCTTTGGTTCTCAGGGTCTTAAATAATTCACCTCTTGAGTGACCCACTTCCCTGAAATACATTTAGAACACATCCACTTTATCTTATCTGCGCAGGGCTTGGTACTATAAACCATGGTACTCATTTGGCTGCTGTAAATTATGATTGAAGTTATTACTGTAAAAATGACAAATGTTCTGCCTCCCACTAACTATAATGCCTCAGAATGTACAATCTCTGCCAATAATTAACTGATTTGTGTCTCTTTTTCTCCGTCACTATAATATAACTATTATTAAAATGTGCAAAATATTTGAGAGCCATTGGTATCATAGATTCTAACTCTATAGCAAGCATAATATGTGATAATATGTTTTTCTAGAAGGGTTCAGTGAGTATCAGTATAAATATTTAGCATCAGTTACACTCAGTCCATTCATTTAGGGCAACTGACACTGATTTACATTTTAAGTCTGCATAACTAATCATAAACCCACTCATGCATGTTCCTTAGCATGTAGAAATGGTTACCACGATAATACTTTAAACCAAGCTTACTGTAAAATGATGTTAAACAAGGCCTTTTCTTATGGGGGTCAAATAAGAAATAGACTGACACACAACAGAATAGACCAGCACATTGTCTTTCCGCCAGATTTGTCAAACTTATTACGCCAGGGCTATGAAGCATAACTAAACTTAAGGTGTCAAATACATTTTGAACAGGTTTTGGATGAATACTGACATTTGTTTTGTGCTAAGCGTATTAAGGAAAAGGGAGGATTATGTGTGGGGAATTAGGTTAGTGTAATACCACAATAAGCTGCATACAGGTCCATGTTGTGAGTAAAAATATTAGCCTGTGACACAAAGCTGAGAGGAGGTGAGTGAAGTTGACCCCTATTTACTCAGTTTTTGCTCAATTTATGGCAGGTAGATTGCAAGCAAATAGTTACAAATTTATCTCATTGTTTCTTTATCAAAAACATTCCTGAAGATGTCATCAATGCATGTTTCAATCATTTTGTGATCTCTCCCGAGCGGTATTTGAACCCCCCTTATTCAGCTGTAAGATTCTGTCCAATGCCCAGCCCACAAGCTAATGTCACCCATGCTCCCACGTAACAATTCTCCATACAATACAGAACTGTATACAACTTCGCAACCTGATGCGATGTGTAGTAGTAGAAAATGTTCTGAAGGGCAGTGACGGCGTAGAGATCAACGGGAGGAGAGACTCGAAACAAAAGTGAAACTTGTGTGTTTGGTGAATATAGTGTTTTTGAAGCAATAGAAGGTACTATGGTGATCTAAATATGTTATGTGTTAGCAGTTAATACACAGAAGTCATATTCCCCCTCTTTAATCCACAAACTAAAACCCATTTTACATTTCTAAACTTGACTTGTAGTGGACACACTTGTAATTTTCAGCAGTATTTATAAATGAATGTGTTGCTTGTTGTGTTCTTATACAAAAAGTGGCATTTGTTTATCCAGCTGAGAAACATTGTAGAGTGTGGCCTTTTTGCTAAATTTGCCATTTTGCTTGCTAATTTGGCTGTGTAATAAATATGAAATTGTAAAAATAAAGCAAAACAGCATTTTTCCTATTCATTCCCTGGCGTGGAAGTGAAAATAGAAGTGAAATAAATAATAGGAACAATGCATTATCCCAAGTTTGTGCAAGAGCAATTGGTTTTTGTGCATTATGTCAAAAGCAGAGAATATATTTGCTGATTGTTGAGACTGGATTCTAAACTGATTATGCTTAGTTTACTGTATTTATTTAAAGTAATTGGCTACCTGAGTACATAACTGTTGATTGAAATGTAAGTCATCAAGATGTCCACTCGGTGAACTGCAGTAGTAAGCATTTGGTTTTTATCTTTGCTCTACTTTGACACACCTCGCTCACAGTACTGGCTTGTGTACTAATATCCAAAAGAGGACAAATTACTGTGTTACGTAAGGAGCAGGCCCCTCAGCGTGTCCCTGGGGAGGAAGTGTGATGCCATCGCCTAGACCATTAACTCCTGTTTTGAGTTCAAATGCCGGTGCTTGCTTTGCCAACATCTTGACAGCTCGTATCTTGATTTTTTATTTTTTTTTGATAAGAAAGCTGCTGTGGAGATATCAATGGCAGGGGTCAGTGAGGAGTCAAGAATAATGTGGTAGGGTGACTTTAAATTGATAAATTTATACTTTTTATGTATTAATTTATACCTAAAATTTTCCATAGTTTGACATTACACTTCTTTGTGTTTATGGAGAGTACAGTTACAGACACCAGGCCAAATTACAGGTCAGATCTGTGGAGAGGGAAGCCCATTCAAAATAAGAAAGCATGTTTTCCTAGGCATTTATTAGTTATTATTTATTATTATTAATATAAATGTGACTGAATAAATGTAAGACAGATAAGGTTTAATGCCATACTGTGGAATATTCCAGGCAAAGTAATAACATCTCCATGGAAACAAGTAGGCAGCAGAATGTCCACCAGCATACATAGTGCACTGTAGTAAGTATGAGTAGGCTTGCCTATTTAGAATAAAACTCAAAGACTGACAATCAAAGTTCAAAGTCTGATTTATTGTCAATTTCTTCACATGTACTAGACATACATAGGAATTGAAATTACGTTTCTCTCAGTGCCATGCATAATAAATAAATGATAAATGGTAGAAAGTGCAAAAGGCATATAGTTCAGTCTTTTTGGGGGGTCGGGAGGGTTTGAGTCCAAGTGTTCTTTGGGGAGTTCTGTTCTTGGGGAGGCACAGATAATATAATACATATAAATATAATAAGATAGATAATGATGTATTAATTAATGAGTATTATAGTGGCAAGGTGGTTAGGAGTTTCACCCGCAACAAAAAGATTGAAGGTCCTATTCCCAGCTTGACCTTTCTGTATGGAGTTTCTTTCAAGTACATGGTAAATGAATGAATGAATAGAGTTCCATTAAGCCATACTATGCACTGCAGTGCTAACCTATAGGGAAACTCAGTGGCCACTATGGACTGTACAAGGAACACCGTTAGCCCAAGGACATCAGCAGAGGGACGGAAACATGAGGAAATAACTCCATAGGAAAACCATGCATCCTACCATGTGTAAGATAGCTTAGTAATTAGTAGTAGTGATCGTTATCTACAAAAACATCCAAACGCTAATCACAGACTGCTTGGTTATGTAACTTAGGGTTTAAATAAACATAGCATAGAGTTAGTGATGGGACTTTGGACTCTTTTATATGATTCAAATCTTTTGGACGTGTTCATTTCAAAGAAGAATTCAAAAGACTGGCTCGG
Organism: Boleophthalmus pectinirostris; assembly: GCF_026225935.1. Lineage (NCBI taxonomy): Eukaryota > Metazoa > Chordata > Actinopteri > Gobiiformes > Gobiidae > Boleophthalmus > Boleophthalmus pectinirostris. The sequence continues at coordinate 24,901,283 of NW_026571070.1, forward strand.
ATTTGTTTAAAATGGTTCCAGAGTGTGAGAGAGTGTGGGAGTGTGTTTATTCTTTGAAAAGTTGCATTATCTGAATAAAACTTCCCACTATGATAATAATTAAAGTCTAATAAAAAACTATTATTGTGATGTTTTTTGTGCACAATCTCTGCCTCTTGTTGCCTACTCCGTGCTGATTTTTGTCTTGGTTCAGCATTAATCAGTATAAAAATGCATACAAATTTGAAAGAAAAAGATAAAAGATTTTTTTCAAGAATTGAGATACGATTCAAACCATTCATATTAAGGAACTGTTTAAAGGAGCCGAACATCACACCACTAGCTGCGATGTGAACTCATCTTACAGTGACAACATTTAATAATAATAATAATAGAATAATAATCATTTTCTCTTAAAACTTTACCCACTCATTTTCAGCCCTGATCCCTGACCTTGTGGTGTGCTGTTAGTTAAATCCAGCATGAATCTGACGTTCCGTGTTGGAGCACACAACTGTGGGGCCTGGAGGCAACCCACTGCACTTGCTTCACTGCACAAGCATCGTAGCATCTTAAGCTATAACGTTGGCACATAACACAACAGAAATGACTATGTAAAAAGCTGCATGCAGTAGCCTATATAAAGGAAATGCCCAAATGTCCAATGAGAGCAGAAATAGGATTTAGTGCTAGGCTATAAACAGCAGTGGACATTCCATAAGTGATGTAATCAAAGGCTGTTTTCAAGGCTAAAATAGTTGTCCTCTCAAGTATTCCTTTCTACTTTGGTTAGATTTATTAAAGGTTCTATATTATGTGAAGTTGACTCTTGTGAACTTTAGGCCATGTTTAATTAATGTTACCTCATCAAAAACATATCCAGAGTTATCCAGTGTAATATGGGCCATGCATTAAATATAACCCACATATATTCTTAATGGTTGCTTTTCACATTAAGATTTTGAAAGTTTTCGTTTCTAGACTAAAATGTTTTTTCTTAGAATGGTTTGTTGTTTATGCATTGTTTTGACCTATCTCACCTAAAAATAAGAACACTGTGTTCTCCAAGCGACTCTATGTTATCGGGCTGCCACCATACTGTACATCCAGACAGTCTGAGAGGCCCCTCCCTGAGCTGCATCAGATACTGTGAGGTCCATCCATGCACATGTAGAAGATTTTGACGTGCTTTGCATTGTTTTATGCTTTTATCTATTTAGCGTCAAATGTTGGAAGAAACCAAAACAATTATTCAAAGGGCCGATATTATGCTATTTTATGATCTATGGTACAATGTTGTTTCCTCATCAGTTGTGTTTTGTTTCATTTTCAACACACAAACCATGCATATTTAGGCTGGAGTTTTTTTCTTTTCAGAAAACAATGAATTTTAGCCCTAGAATTGCCAATATGTACTAAACAAAATGTAAAAAATAGCTGTTAATTTGAAAACTACAGCTTCATAACATCAGAAGGTGGAACATTTTGAGCTTTGGAGACATAGACATACTATTAGTAAAGGATTACTCAAACATGTGTGAATGAAAACAAAACACAACTCCAGGTCCAAACTACTCTACACACTATAAAACCCACTCATAAACCACTGAATTATGTCTATGTTGTTTTGATGCACATGACCCATTCTGTTGCGATGCTCTGTTTTGTTTCCATAATAATCTTTTGAGCGGGAACACCAGTGCCAAATGTCCCCTGTGACAGTTTGTTTACCTTCATTAAACCGTCCGCTGATGCATAAAATCTGCCTCACTGCTCCTTCACTTCCGTCAGGAAACCTATAGAGATCAGATGATGCACACTTATGGTAAAAATATGTTGTTCCCATTAGAGTTTTAACAAGAACAAGATTTTTCCATTTGCAATTCTTTCTGCAGCAGTGGCTCTAGCTGACAAGCTGACAACAATACATCTGACAAGTGCAAACTACTACTATTCCTACTACTGCTACTCAAAATTTTATATTATACAGTACAGTAATACAGTAATCAATGTTCATTCACTCATAGCTACAAACTATAACTGTAGCTTCAACTGATTAATGTGAGGGTGCCAATTTGCACCATTGCACACCACATTTACTACAATGTATTAGACTTAAACTTGGCTTAGACTTAGACTTGTCTAAGTCTAAGCCAATTTTCCTCCATTAAAAGGCTCATATCATGCTATTTTATGATCTATGTCATAATGTTGTTTCCTCATCAGAAACAAACCTGGAGTTGTGTTTTGTTTCATTCACATGTTTAACATACAAGCCCTGCATGTTTAGGTTGAGTTCTTCTCTCAAACTGAAAACATAGTAAGTGTTCAACTGTGTTTTTAAACTCCATACACCTTCACTATATTCATTTTTATGATTTCAGATCTTGAATTTCCATTAGCGACTCAATAGGCAAAAAGGCAAAAGGTAGAGCATTTTGAGCCTTGGAGACATACTGATAAACAAGGATTACTCAAACATGTGAATGAAACAAAACACAACTCTTAATATAAAGCTCACAAGAGTCAATTTTACATAGTTTAGGACCTTAATGTGTATTACTAAATGACCAAACTTCTTCAGAGGTGGTGCAGTTGTATCATTAATCATACTTGTCATTGTTAACATCTAAGGCCTTGAACACATCTCTTTGAGCCACCTGTCCTACTACATGCCCCAGCTGTGTAGTCTGCAAATGATAAGCACTTAGGCACTTTATCACCTCATCACCCCCTGTAGTGTGCGGCACATTTCCTTTGGTCTCTTAGGCTTCTGTTTGTTGAAGTTATTTAGACTGTCCTGTTCTATCACCAGAGGGATCTGTGTGTGCATTGATATGTAGAGAAAGAGTTTCCTTCCTCGTATGTACCGTATGGCGCCAGACATGTTCTCCATATGCAGCTGTTGTGACCCTTTATTTTTGTTTATATTACTGGGTGTATATCTTACTGATTTATTTAAATTTATTCATCATTTATTTAAATTCTATTATATTTTTTCATAGCGTGGTAGAAAATTTGAATTTATAAAGACAACACACACCTGTACTTGAACTTACCATTGACAAAATGTTGAAAAAGATCTACACTGCAGCACAACCTTCACTCACTAAATCATTTTACCATATTTTCAATTCATTATTTTCAATATCAATGAGATTCAACAACAGTTCCTTAAGTTCCTTACAGTTCCTTACATAATATGTTACGTGACCATCAAACAGTCTACTTGGGCATTGTTTGCAGCATCTAAGGCAGCCATCTTGGTCAGATCTGATCTATTGTGAGTCTGTGGGACCATGTGCTTCATGTATGCTTCCTCATATGATATTTTAAAAGACAGGAACAAACCGTGCATGGGGACTATGTGCATATGCATGGCTTCTTTTAGTACAATATCAAGTTTAGCTGACCAGTTATACTAACTGTTTGATGACATTCTGGACAGCTGTTTGTAAATGTGCTGTTGTCATTACAGTAACTTACTACTGAGTCATTTACAGGAAGCGAAAAAAAAAAGCTGAACAATACCATAAGAATCATGAAATCATTGTGCGTCTTCTTTATGGTAACAATCCCATTACATTGAAGTCTCTGTTCCCCAAACTAGTCATCACCAAGGCTGTGTTTAAAGGGCCCATATCGCACTATTTTCTGATCTGTTTTAATGTAGTTTCCTCATTGAAAACATACCTGGAATTGTTTTTTCACACATATTTAACAAATCCTGCATACTTTTCTCAAACAAAAAACACTCTGTTCTGCCTTGTGCTAATACAGGAAGGTCTCCATTGTGTTTCCATACACCTTCACTAGAATAATTTCAGCTCTAGAATGTCCAGGCTCTCAAAATGTACAAGGGATAAAATGTAACAAAATGTAAAAGGGAGCTGTTAGCTTCATAACATCACAAGATGAAACCATTTGAGCACTTTGAGCATTGGAAATGTAGACAAACTAATAATAAAGAGTTACTCAAACACGTGTGAATGAAACCAAACCCAACTCCAGGTCTGTTTCTAGGAGGTAACAATATTATAACACAGCCTAAAGCTCACAAGAGTCAGTTTTGTGTAATTATGGACCTTTAATGATTGATGAGGAATAATAGAAATCAGTTTAATGTTTAACAAGAGTTTAATATCAAGCTAAATATTTCATTGTAGATAACAGCATTCACTGTTGGTGGTACGTGAGGCCAAACAAAATCTTTAATATCTAACCTTAATCAAACACACACACACCTTTCAAGCCATTAGAAGAACTCTTTACGCGCTATCCCGATCTCAAATCACTGTCAGCTCCCCATTAAAACACAGTCAGTGAGTTGTCTGTTACCACATTTGTACAGACCCAAAAGCCTTATTTCCAACAGGTGGTAACGTGCGATACATGAGCCCGCACTGCTCCTTGAGAAATCCTACTCCCCTGGGTAATGTTAGATAGCATTCCAGGCAGGCAGCAAGGGAGCATGGACACGCAAATACAATCCCAGCTTCTGTTAGACTGTTACACAGTGTCTCGCAAAGATGGTACACGAGAACTTTGCATATAATAGTTGAAGCACACTATTGAAACTTATAAAACAAGCACTGTGGTCTTAGTGATTCATGCACTGAGAAAAAAGGTTCTGTTATTTGTATATTTGTTTTGTTGTAGCACAGTATAGTGTATGGATTTTAGCTGCTCATGTATCCTGGACACTTCTGGATCGATTCTCAACATTGGCAAGTTATTGAGTGTTACGCCACACTCTTTTCTCCCTTTATGAACACTAATCTGTGATGGAAGTACACAACTAAAAAGTAAAGGTATCACATAACACATCTGCTACTAAAAATGATGTTAAGGGGTAAAAAAGTAAAAGTACTTCACATATACTGGTATTTTTAGTTAAGTATGAAGTCAAAATGTAGTACTCTGGAAAAAGAAGTGGCTGTTTTAGTCAATAAGAGCTCTATTTTAATGCATAAATTTTTGATTGCTCAAAGCCGGTACTTAAACTCAGAACCTTTAGGCAAGATGTCACCATGAACATACAACCTAAACTAATTAATAGGGCTGGGTATCATTAAGAACTTGCCAATACGATACATATCTCGATACAATGCACTTCCAATTTGATACGAAATATTTCAAATCAATTGGATACAGTTCAGTAAAAATAATAGCTAAATCATGGCTGTGATGCTAAAAGTTTTGCGAAAGAACTTTGCAAACTTTTTGTGCAAAGTGAATATGAAACACACCCATTTTAATCATCAAAACAGTGAAAATGTCAAATGTGTTGCATAAATAGGTTTCCTTCCTCTAAACAAGCAACACAACTGTAGTGCTGTAACAAAATAATTGAGAAATTGAAAAATATACAAAAAAATACTCTTGGCGATATATCAATACAGCAGCCCACAATGTCGATACTGTGTCATCACATTAAGTGATACGATATTTCATTATTTTTGCACACCCCTACTAATTAAAGGTTGTATGGAGGATTTTTTTTTTGTTTTTTTTGTTTCAAGTTGTCAATGATAGCATTATAGAGGTGCAGTAGCCTTGTAATTATGATGACCAAAAAAAAGAGAATAAAAATTCATCAACTCTGGACGTGGTGGGGCCAGCTAAACATTTGCCAATAGATAACGACACTGCCTCGTTATCTGTTAGCTGACAGGCTATCAATCAAACTCCCTACGTTTCTAGCGTAACTGACCTGCCTGCGCGCCGCCGGTACGTGGTTTACGTACGCCTGTCACGCAGTCCACAGACGCAAGACGCACAGACACTGTTTACTCCACCAACGCAACAGTTCTTAGCGGCTTTTTTTGACCTATATCTTCCTCGCAGTTAGCACAAAGTTTTGTTGCAATGGCAGACAAGAATCCAGGAGCAGTTAGCCGCAAAAGAAAGTCCGTTTTTGAGGTCGCTGAAAGAAGAAGACAAGGGGAAAAGCAGCGAAGCCAAACTAAGGTGATTCTTGTAGATTCATTCCAGCGATGGCGCGACTGAAGCAGACGCAGGGTCTAAAGACTGACGCATTGGTCGCCAAATTACTCCTGGACAGGTAACTTCTGCTTATTATGAAAACGTACTTTATTTCCAAGAGCTAGTCAAACGTTTTTCAGGACACGAAAGCGATATCCTATGTCTGAAAACGTAATTTTCAAGGCAAAGAAAGAGTCCGCTTGCTGCTGCGTGTTGTAGCTAGTTCATTCGCACTGAATCTCCGCGCAACCTTCTCTGCTCCCCTTTCCTACTCCTGTCCCCGCTGCCCGTTCCGCTCTTCCCCCTTCTCCTCACTTCTACGGGCACGGAATCTCCGCGCACCGCTCCCCTCTCCTCTCTCCCTGCTCCCTGCTCCGCTCTTCTCCCTGCTCCTCACTTCTCGTCCGCGAACGAAATGTCCGCACACCCGCTCCCCCGCTCCTCACTTCTTCTCCGCCTTGCCTAACCAACACTGTAGTTAGTTGTTTACAAGTCATGTGCAGCTCACCGGCTGTAAACAAACCTGTTTCTGGCGTAGTGAGGAGGCGGGAGAAGGCGTTTCTACGTAGGGAGCTGTAGGGGAGGGGGGGTGGTTTCACGCATGCGCAACATTTGAAAAAGGACAAAAACAGTCGCTGGATTTCTCGTTCCTTGGAAAATCCTCTATACAACCTTTAAGCAGGTATCAAACCACAAGAAAAAATATTTAAACTTTTCAGTCCAATTAACACTGTAGTGGAGTCGAAACTACAGATACCTGCACTCTGATGTCGTAAAGTAAAAACTACTGTGAAATGTGCTCAAGTAAAATACAGATACCTCTGATTGATTGAGATAAGATTTATAGAAGTAGACTACTTATACTTTTGTACATAGTAACTTTCCACTAGTGAGAATAATCCACATACATCATTGAGGAGGTGCTCAGACTGTACCAAAATGTCATGGGGCACTGCAAGGGCAAAACCAGTAGAAAGAAGCAAGAAGAGAACGACCAGCTTGAGCGATCTGGGACAGTGAAATCAAAGAGCGGATGGAGGAGTGAACAGAGGGGTGGATAGGTGACCGACTGTTTGCGTTTATTCAAGCGAAAGTTCCTGCAATTCAAAGCTAAAGCCCCAAAAGGCAAAGGAGAAGTCGAAATGAGCAATCAGCTGGACAAAGAAAATCTGGGGACCGCTCAGGTCTGGCACACTGTCACTGAGCAAACTGCCAGTGCGACAGGCCCATTCAATAGAGCCATTCTTCTTATCAGCCTGCCCAGTGGAACGCTACTGTAGGTGACCTAGATAAGGGGCGGGCGTAACAACATGGCAGCGGGGCGGCATCTAATTGGTGAAAGCCCCCTCGCTATCATCAAACTCTCTCTTTGTTATCAGGAGAAAAACTAGCATGTTTGCACACAGATATGTACGGAAGGAGATAGCAGCAAGCAGGCGCTAAATACAGAGCAGGATCAATACTGCATTATGTCACATACAGTAACAATATACTGTTACATGGGCTTTGTCATTGCCTTGGAACCATTTATCAACTTTGGACCAAGTACTGTAGTTGTTATAGTAACCATACTTTGGACAAAATCTCAGGTTTGAGATTTGTTCAGTCAAATTTACTGTTTGAATATAGACTTCAAGGACTATAGAAGTCCTTGAAAATATATGCAAAACATATTATGCAAAATTGACTCTTGTGAGCTTTTTGCCATATTATAATATCAAAAAATATACCCATTTTGTTTCATTCTCACATGTTTGAGTATGTTTGAGGGACCAAGTCTCAAGTCTTTGACCTCAAGTCCGATTCAAGTCCAAGTCAAATACAGGCAAGTCCAAGTCGAGTCTCAAGTCACCGACCCATAAGTCCAAGTGCAAGTTGTCTGCTTTGAGCTTCAAGTCATTTCAAGTCTTTAAACCAAAGTACCAAATATAGCTTAGAGTTTTGTATATTTTTTTTTGTGTGTGTGTATAAGAATTTTAAATAAAATTGTTCTTAAAAAGTTATGGTATATTTATATGTACATGAGTATTTGTGAGTATTACATGAGTTGTAGAAATGCAAAATTTTCCTTTTTAAATGTCTTGACAAGATGTAGATTCTTGATTCTTGATCTTGATGAGTGAATCATTACAGTCAGAACAGAAATAATTTAGATTTAAAAGTGCTTCTCAAGTCTTCTCAAGTCAAAGCCCTCAAGTCCGAGTCAAGTCCCAAGTCACTGATCTTCAAGTCCAAGTTGAGTCCCAAGTCTTAGTCCATTTTTTCAAGTCAAGTCTCAAGTCCTAAAAATAGTGACTCAAGTCTGACTCAAGTCCAAGTCATGACTTGCAAGTTCCCATTTTGAGCTTTGTCTATATTGCCAAAGCTCCAAATGTTTTGTTCCACCTTGTGATGTCATGAAGCGGTAATTTTCAACTGAATACAGTTTAAAAACACAGTGGGGCACTTCCTGTATTACCACATGACATCATAACGTGGAGCAGTGTTTTGTGTCTGAGAGAAGAACTCAGCTTAAGTAAGCAGGATTTGTGCATTAAACATGTGTGAATGAGACAAAACACAACTCCAGGTAAGTCTGTGACAAGAGAATAACATTACAACACAGATCAGAAAATAGCTTAATACGAGCTCTTTAAATGTTCAGAGGGCTGGCTTAGGTTAAGTTGTGTGTAATTAAAGACTTACTTGTTTTTATGAATTGTGGAAATGTTAATTGACTGAACTAAATATGTTTGTTCCTGGAAATCCAATGGAAAGCGACCTGTGTCTGCCTGTGGTCAGTATTAAGAGACTGAAGTTCTCATGGATTAGCCTGAGCCCATTAAAACAAGAGCTGTGTCAGTCTGTGCAGACAGTGGAGTAGACTACAGCACCTCACTGACCACACTCACTCACTGACTGGCATTTGTATAGCCTGTGTGTCAGAAACTCCTATTTATTCACTACACTAGATCTTTTTGGATGTATATTTTAATCCACTATAATTATTTGGCTTTAATATATGAGGTCCTAGGTCATGTTGCGAGAGACAGCTGTGTTTATTCCCGCTCCCCCATGAGAAATAAAATCAAGTGCTCTGTGATTAGATTACTGCAGTATTAATGTGTATGTTGTTATTTAATATGTTCTCTGCATTTGACTTGTCATTTTAAGGGATTAGCACGGCCCTAGCGCGCAATGTTAATATCCTGCTGTCCCCATGTTAGTACAGGAGAGGAACTCAGACCAGATAGTGCTGACATTTATACGATATCAGATCCAGCCTATAGAAGAAAGGTGATTAGTAACTCGTTATTGAAATCCACTATTACTTCTACACTGTCAAATTTAAAGGTCCTATATTACACAGTTGACTCTTGTGAGCTTTAAGACATGTTAGAATGTTGTTACCTCATCAAAAACATACCTGGAGTTGTGTTTTGTTTCATTCACACGTGCTTAAGTAAACCTTAATAATTAGTCTGTCTACATTTCCAAAGTTCAAAATGGTCTGTTCTACCTTGTGATGTCATGTAGCTGTAGTTTTCAAGTTAACAGCTACTTTACTGAAACTTTGATCAGTCGAGATTGGCAGTTTGAGGGTTAAAATTCTGGTGTTTTCTGTTTCTAAGAAGAACTCAACCTAAATATGCAGGTTGTGTTATCAATTGTGAATGAAACAAAACACAATTGATGGAAAAATTATGTAATATGGACCCTTTAATCAATAAGTAAGTAAATAAGTGAGTAAGTATAGAGCTCCTGCACCCACGTGACTAAATCTGATGTATGAATGGCACCCCTTTAGGAGTTTTTAAATTATTATCAAATTAAATCATAGACAATGATTTGATTTATCTTAAAACTAATCAGATTAAACATAAGTGACCCTTACCTGGCATGGGTGTGATTTTAAAGTATCATATAGACATAGATCTGGTATATTGCGTTAACTCTGCAATATCTGGACATCTGGTTTACTTCTCACCCTCTTATATCATTAAAAAGGGTCCCTGAAGATGTTTGTGAAAAATAGACTGCATTATGAAGCCCTGTACATATACTGTTACTGATACTGACAGTTTAAATTATGTGAAATTGATAAAATAGTGAAAATGCAATGTGCTCTAATGTGCAGGTGCTGTAGCTACATAGCAGCTAAAGAAAGAAAAAAAGCTACTAGACACACAAAAAACATTTAACATTTAACTTTACTTTGTGGTTTTAGTTTCTACAATCTACACTATTTAATGCTAATTGACAATATACAAACTTAACATTTCTGAATTGTTATGATGAATGAAAATCTTTCAAATAAAACAAACAAACAAACAAAAAATCTATGTTAAAATACATTCATAGCCTAATTAATGTAGGACTTGATTACCTCCAAGCTCGTTTAGCTGCAGAAATCCATTGTGCCATTAATCTGGAGCTTTGTAATTCCAGTAAAAGGCTTTTGAGGGGCAAGTAACTGTATTTTTGATTGCAGCATTTTTGTAACTGAAAGGACTATTTGAAACTGCTATTACAAATTGTTGTCATAGTTGTCAAACAGACATCTTAAGATCTAAATGTTTACTCTATAGAAGAAAAATATGAGCCGGAGTTCACAGAGGAAATTAACCATTGAGATGTTTACGTGAGCCGTTCCTGTGGACAGAATGAAAAATGCCTTTGGTGAGAGGACACTTCCTGAACATGTGTATAACTGAGAGAATACACTATTCATGTCACCAGATGAATTATCATTGAAACAACATTCAAATCAATTGCTGGAACCATTATTCACAAAAGACAGATAGTGGGTGATTAGAATGAATGACTGACATTTTTTCTGACTCCCATAGCATTCAAGCATAGGACACCAATGGATTTGAACTTAATCTGGAGATGGACAGCACTACATATAAACTTCTGTTGCCATAGTTGCCCGGGGGCAGATTGCCAAGAATGTGGCTGCACCTTTGGCCTATCTTTCCAAACTAAAGACCCACATCCTAAGAAATCCCTGTAGTGGCAATATGAGCAAGCTATAAATATTAAAGAAGGGATGTTATGCAAATAGACTTTTTATAACTTTCTACCATGTTATAACATTGTTCCCTCCATTAAAAACTTGCCTGAGGTGGTTTTAGATATCATGTTTGAATAATGTGACAATCTCTCCCATGACCTATGCAAACCCTCCTTGTGGTTAGAAGCACGACTCTGTCCACGACTCAGCCCACAAACCTACGTCACCCATGCTTCTGCACGACAATTCTCCATAAATATACAAACACATGATACAAAACAGTACACTACAACTTCACAAACCTGATGCAATGTGCAGTAGTTTCAATCACAAAATGGGTAACAAGAAAGGTAACATGATGATCTAAATATGTTACGTTTTAGAAAGCAATACCCCATAAAAGTAAACTACACCTCCTACCTACCTACTCATTTACTGCACAGACAACTAGATTACATTTGTTTGCTTTGCTTTACTAATTAAAAAAGTCTTTAAATAGTGAAAAAATTAGACTCAGACAAACTTTACTGATCTAATAGGGAAATAATTTGGACACAGTAGCAGACACATGATAATATAATATAATAACAATGAGCAATAATGTAGTCATGGTAGTAATGAATTCAAAGTAAGTTCAGATTAGTGTCAAATAAGGCATAATTTATTAAGCAGCATATTCATACAGTTCTTTATCTTGTAGCCAACACCCTTCCCAACCATGTGAACCTGCCTTGGGTGCCCCCCATCCGTCACCCGCTGTCCTCTCCCAACACAGCCATGGGCATAGCTCCTGTCTGCCTCATATATGTCACTATCTGGACACGCTTCATTATGCAACCTGCTGCAGTAATGGGGAGGGTGGCTATGGTAACAACTGTAAAGTGACTGCAGTATTCTGTGGCTTCAGTTTGTACTAAAGGGTTCACTTTGCAGCATTCATGGGGCTGTGATACTGATTAAAGGCAGTACTCTGTACTCCTAAACATTCTACCATTAGAGATATTACATGTAAATCACCCCCAGCATGACGTCACCGCGAAGTATCAATGCTGTCTATCTGCTAGCAGTTAATATGACTAGATAAGAGGTTTTCACATAGATTCTATATTTGATGGTACCCAGCATGTTCTTCCTCTCAGCAGCTGTCATAACACCGAAAACATCAGAGGACTTGCGGCACTGCTTTGTTGTGTGGGTGTTAACACTACTAAGACTAATGCATTACCACTTTGTTACATCATAACTCTTTTTACTCTATTAAAAAGATATCAAGTTTCTGTAAGAATTTTCCAAGTATGCTCTAGATAATGAAAGTAAATAATATATATGTTGGTAGTGTACAGTATATTGATTGTGGCTGGAGAACTCAGACAGACATAATGTTGTTGCAGTGTAAAAATGGCTAAGGGGTTTTGATTGTTGGATAGAGATCAGAGCTGTACTAATCAATAGGCTTGCTACTTTCGACCCTGAGCTGATAGCGTTGCCTAGAATGTTCCACAGTGAAGCATTACATATATTGATCTCAATAGACACAAGCAAGTAGCACCACCAGGACAACTTACAAGGCTTATGTGGAGAGGCAAAAATGCATGTTTTAAAAGATATTTTTAACTCTTTGACATGTAATCACATAAATGCAAAAAAAAAAAAAAAAAGTATGTAATGAAATGTAGATATGTTTAATGGCATGGCATTTCCAGACAAAGCAATAATATCCTCACGGGGGCTCAGTTGGTAAAGTGTTTGTTCACTGATCTGAAAGTTCGAATCCCGCTTTCGACATAAACATCATTGGTTGAGCGGTCAGATCCACTGACTCACAGGGTTGGCGATGCGATTCCAGCTCTCTTGATCTTAGATGAATGCTGTCGTTGTGTCCTTGGACAAGACGCTTAGCCCAACTTGCCCCAGTGCAGGCATCTCCAACCTTTTTCCTCTGGTGATCAACGAAAATGAAAAAATGAAAATGCCAGAGAGCTGCTATTTTTAGCAGTCAAAAGAAATTATGTATATTTAAGAGCCACGTGAGCCATACAATTAGATACCTATAAAACATAAACCATGCAAAGTTAGACACTAAAATGATACAGGTACAATGGTAATAGGCATTTAATTAATCACATTTTACTTATTCAGAACAATACATGTAATTGGCAAGCTACTAAGAAGGGGGTGGCGAGTTACCGGTACCTCCCCAGCTACAGGTTGGAGACCCCTTTCCTAGTGTCTGCATACACCAGTGTATGAATGTGTGCGTGAATGGGTGAGTGGTTCCTTGATGTATAAAAATGTGACTATTTACCAAAAGTTACATGTGCCTTTAAATCAAAGCAGCAATAACACTTTCATGACCTTGGCGAATTAAATAAGCAGACAGTATTGCCATATTGTGGAGATAGCAGATTTTGTGTGCCGTCAAATCCTTTTTAACATCAAAACCTAATTGTAATACTACACCAAAATGGTCAACATACACAATATCTATGGTTTACTCTAGACCAAACAAACAACTTTCCATTTACAAGTTCATTATAAATCGATTTCTGGCAGGGAACAGCCAGTCATTTAGTGCATAGGAGACATCCATGAATCATTTGGCCACTCTCATTTATTCCATGTCTGATCTGGTAGCAGCAGTAACAGGAATAGATAGCAACGCTGTCTCGACTTACTGTGAAGCATTTATGAAAGAGGTGGGAAGTGATCGTAGCGTGTGACTGAAACGCAGCTGCAGCTTCTAGATCTAGTCATTATTGTCATTTGCAGTTAAAACTTGAAATATTTAGACATGATTGACATTTTTTGTACATGATTTTTTATACGTCAGATTCGGTGACCTCAGCGTTTGAACTGTTGGTGACCTCCTCGGGTGCCTTAGTGGGTGTTTGCAAATGAGCGTAAACATGGGGACAGTACAAAGATGCAAAGTCCACCTACTCATTTAGCGAGCGTATCTAAAATGTTACATGTAGTGTAGAAATAAGTAAAGGGAACAGGTAAGAAGATTAACTAACATGAGAAAAATTTGCAATAATTATTAGAATTCAAATCATTTATCATATTTATATGTTTTTTGTTTGTTTGTAATTCATTTGACAGTCATTTTTGCAATATCTTCTAAACTTTTCCCAACAGAGCTCTAATATTGGACTCTATACAACATATTATCTTAATATTATAATTAATAATATTATTAATTATCATATTATCAGTGCGCTGAGCTGTGATTCTGGTGATTTACAGACAACATAAAATGAAGACACAAAAACTGCAGTTATTTTTTCATAAAATATATTTATTACTACTAAAAAGTCCACAACAAGAACATTGTGCTGGACGAGTTGAAAAAGTGACTGGCATAAGGCGTTTCCATAATCCATTTGAGTTAATTACAATCTGAACGTAAATTCATACTGCAGTTTTGAACCACTCTTTGCATTTTCGCTGACAGAGACCCTTTACAACGCGGACAAAGTTTGTTAATGATTCTGCAGGGACTTTTCAGTTGGCAGGGTTCTTCCTTGGCTATACAGTCTAGCTGTTTTTGCTGACCAGTCTATGGCATAGCTTACCTGACGATTGCGCATTTAAAGCATCAACACATGCTTGATTTGTAACAATATTAAAATGCCGTTTCATTCAATCATATTGTTGCATATCAGGGTATCAAAATTATTCATGTTGGTACAGAATGACTTAAGACTTTACTCTGCAGGCTTGGCTAAATGTACACCACAAAATGCATTCATTCCATTATAATCAATAGGTTGCTGTGATTTCAATAGCTAAGATGATTTTTTTTTCTTTTTTTTTTACATTATTGTATTTAAATGAATCATTGCATGACGGAATGTAGCCAAACCATGCATCAGACTTAAAAAATCCACCTAGACATACATACAACAAAAAGCGATCATTGTCCTGGTGTGTGAGGCTACCACAATCCATTGTCCTCATGAACTCTGTGAATCAATAAGAAGGTCAGTGCCTATACTAGTGTGTGCTTTTACTGTGATGTTATGTGTAAAGGCCAGAGGGGGATTTCGGACTCGTTTGGCGGAGATGGGGGTGGTCCGGAACATTTTACTAAGCCGCTGCCACTCGTTCGGACAGATTACGCTCAGAGTGGAAGGGGCAGGGACAGTAGGACGGAGGTCTTTTTATCTGTACCCTGCGCTTCACAGATGGCCATATGTACTACGGTCCTGTCCCATCACACCAGTCAGGTTGCTTGTGCTTTTTACTCCAAGCTACCTCATGACTAAGCACCTTTTAAAATTATACACGACTGTTCTTGGTTTAAAATGTAAGGAACGGCAAGCCTTTTTGTTATGGCTTAAGAGTTTGGCACAAAATTGTATAATCCATAGATGGCAGATGTTAATTCTTTAAAGGAGAAGTAAGATTTTTTTCTAGCAGTTGGTGTCGCAACTTAAATTAACTCATGATTTTTGAGTACATTTCACCCAAAACAAAAATAGTGAATAAAATCAAACCCTGTCAACAAATCTAAGCTACTTATCTAAAACGTGCCATATGTCTAAAGCATACAGCTTATCAGCAAGCATTTTCTGGTTGTTTGATAAACAGCAAGAGTCTTTAATGCCTTTTTTGCAGTTCTATCATTAAGCTGCATTATCAAACCTGCTATTTTTAGCTTAGGTGTCTCACATGGCTTGAAACTATGCAACAGCCCAATATTAAGTTGACTGTTTTTGGTTGGATCAAATGTGATAGGGTTTACATGACCACTGCTCCCTCCTTAGTAATTAATCTCAGTGCAAGAACTTGAATGGACGGGCGAGGTGTGTGCTCACTGCAACTGTCAAAGGGCAAAGGGGGGAAGGGTGAGGGCACTGGGGCAGAATGGGGGTCGTGATGGAGGAGGGGCCGGGGCACTACTTGAAGGAAGCGCGGACGGAGCGGCCCTTGAGCGGCTGGGGAGGCCTGTAGTTGTCCACCATGCAGCACTCGGCCTCACCTTCAGGCGTGAAGAGCAGGCTACGGAATCGGGCCATCTGTGAAAACACGAGACGGTTAGAGCGACTCCCGTGTCACTCACCAAAGACAACACAGGGCTGAAGTTAGGTCACGCTAAACAGTCTATGAAAACTGTGAGAAAAGGCATTGTCTTATGTGTGTAGATCAGTAATAACAACTAGGCTTGTCAAGATTTGGCTACTTGAATTGTGAATATTCAGATAAAAATATAATCTTAAAGGGCCCATCTTACACTATTTTCTCACCTGTTATAATGCTTATCACAAACATACTCAGAGTTGTGTTTTGTTTCATTCACATGTTTAACACACAAACTGTGCATATTTAGGCTAAGCTCCTCTCTCAAACTGAAAACACTGTGTTCCACCTTGTGATGACATGTGCTAACACAGGAAGTACTCCACTGTGTTTTTAAACTCTATACACTTTCACTAGAATCATTTGGATCTTTTCAGTCCTTTGACCAATTTAAATAATTTAAATTATTAAAATCAACTTTTTACCAATCTCTATTGAACTAAAGGCAAAAGGTTACTGTTAACTTGAAAACTACCAATTGATGATATCACAAGGTGGAACAGAGTATTTTGAGCTTTGGAGATGTAGACAGACTAATTATAAAGGGTTACTCAAACATATGTGAATGAAACAAATCACAACTCCAAGAGTCAAAAGCCCTTTAAGGATCTCATGTTGTTTGGTCATGGTTTAAATCATTGTGAATAATCATAAAATTTAAATATTTCTTCTTCTGTTGTAACACTAAAATGTGATCCCTAACCTCTAATGACAACACATTTCAATGCATTAGAATCTTCTGTTTCAACTACTCTTCCAATATGCAAATGTGAGAAAGGTTTATTACATTTATCTAGGTTTGGTATCAAATGACTCATTAACACTGGCACTACCATTAATAAAGTATTATTACTAAGTTATTACTTGTGTGTGTTTTATGTTTATATAATCTAATGACTTCTCTAATGACTGTTTGTTATCTTTTGCAATCAGTGTAAAGGTTAAAATGACGGCAACACCTAGTGGCTAGTGTTAAAGTCAAATAGATACAGAAAACCACTATAATTTTATAATGCAAATTTCAACTTAAACCTATCTCTGCTTTGAATGTGGTCAATTGAATTATACAGAACTTTGCAAGGGAAATTAACCTCTGTGGATGTCATAAGTCTCTTATCTATAGTTTGGTTATTGCTCATCAAAAGTACACAGCATTAACATAGATAGTATCATTCTGAAAAACATTCACTTCCAACACTGTGTTTAAATATCTGTTGCGCAGTGTTGCATGCTTCTTACCGTCACCACCTTAGTGCATCTTAGTTGGGTAAACAAACCACTTGACATTTGCAAGCTTAAGTTTCTTTAAAGGTCGTATATTACACAAAATTGATTATTGTTAGAATGTTGTTATCTCCTCAGTTGTATTTCATTTCATTCATACATGTTTGGGTAATCCTTCATTATTTGTTTGTCTACATCCCAAAGCTCAAAATGCTCTGTTCAACCTTGTGATGCCATGAAGCTGTATCATGAGCAAAACACAACAACAGAAATGTTTTTGATGCAGAAATAACATTATAACACAGAAATAATAATAATGTAATAATGTAATAATGTAATAATGGACCCTTTAAGTAAAGGTTTATCACTAATGCAGTCATCCTCACATTTCAGTTGCACGGATAACCAAACAATTAATCCATTATTTTGTTGAGTGTATTAGAAAACGGCTACTGAAGAAAACAGGCAGTGATCCGGTACAGGTGTAAGCTAAAACCTGAATAGTACTTCGTAATGGTCTTACCTGCTCAGAGCTGACGCTGATTGGTTCCTTGCAGACGATCCAGGTGACACTTTCCAGCAGAGGGGGCGTGGTCAGAGAGCCGTCGTACGTCCAGTAGTCCAGAGACCCGGGCAGGAGTGTGGAAGGGTCGAAGCCAGGAAAGGTGGTCTGCTTGCCCTTAAAACAAACAAATGCAAGGTGAGACAGAAGCATGCAATTGGCTGTAAGTGTAGTGCAATGCAGTGGGACATACTTTGGCCTTGATGGCATCGAAACAGTCAAGTACTTTCTGGAGGTTGGGGTTGGCATCTCCAGGCTGAAAAGAGAGGAAATATAATCGTCATCAATTTTTAGGAGATTTTGGGTTATTTTGAGTGAAGAAATTACAACAGGGAGGGACCTTCTATACAGATCTAAAAAGTTCAATTGTCTTGCATATGTGTAGCAGCTCTACTTATGAACTACATACCCGAAAATACAGAATTTTACCATAAATGTTCACATACATTTTGAACATATGGACACTTTGTATGTGTTATATTTTAAATTAACACAATTGAATAACTTTTTGAATGTGAAGGTAGAACAGTTGGTGGTTAAATATCTTCTCAATATGATTTTGAATAATTCCACTGTAATTCACACCAATAAATGTTCTGCTCTTTGATGGTTATAGGACACTACACAGGTTACATATACAATTGCTCTCGTCACCCTCGGCAACCTGAGATGTATACAAAATTATCAGATACAATTGCACTGACCTTCAGGAAAACGCCCACCACAGCAAGCCCATCAGGTTTACTAGCGGCATCCCCAAAGTTTGGGTATTTGGTATTCCAGTGCACAAGATGGAGCTTCAGGACAAAAAGACATATTTTTAGAACACTGTTACGCCATGAGCAAACATTATATCTGTGTTGAAATATTGATAAAGGAGTCTTACCTCAGCAGGAAACTTGGTCCCAGCCACTGTGTGTTCAGAGCCCCTGTCGTCAGAGGCCCCCCAGTGGAAGTGAAACTGCTTCAGCCTGTAGACTCCTGAGATGGGCCCGTCACGAAGAGCTGCAGAATGTAAGCACAATCAGTTATTACTCTATGCAATCCAAATAGATAATACTGTTGTAGCATGAAGTTATGGTATAGATCAGAGGAAAGGGCTACAGCGATATGCTAAATAAAATTTAAATTTAAAAGTTAAATACAATCAATCAATGAACCTGCCCCGGGACTACAGGTGTAAATTAGCACTGGTCCTACAAACTGGTACAATGCATCTCTCCTGTTAAGGTTAAAGTAAAAATTGTGCGCTGTCCATGTCTCATTAAATAAAATAAAATAAATTTGAAAAGATTGAATGAAAGATTAAAAATTTGTGTAATTAAATTTTATTCGTCTTATCAAAAACTTTGACTTCCTAAACTGAATTATGATATATGCAAATTACTGCAAAAAAGATAAGAAAACTGAACTCTGCTCTGAATCACCTGTGTTTATGGACAAGTTTAGCTTTATACCTCTCCATTAAAAAGACCCAAGCTGGTCACTGATGATTAGAACTGATTGAATTGTCAACATGATTATTCTGGTTATTACATCTAGTTTAATATACTCAGGTGCTAAAAAGCTTTATACACATGCAAAATCATTGGTTTCAGATCTACTTATAACTTATTATTAAAGAAGCCAACATAAGTGAACACATATGTAACCAAGGTGATAAGACTTCTACACTTAATATCTACACAAAACCATTAATATCTGATGGACCCAAGTTGTATAATCACTAAGGACACTCAAGCTGATGCACAGGTATTGTTAAACAATTTCAAATCAGCTTCCTTACATAATGCACCTATCTGAGGAGGGGCTGTGGTCGCAGCTATGTATATTGTTGGTGCATAAGCCTCTCTATTGTCCTACTGTATTAGCTGAAGTGAGGAAATAGACAACTTGTAAATAGAACTAATGCAGGATAACTATGGTTCCATGTATTCCAACACATGATGCATCACATGAGCGGTGACAAGACATGACAAGAGTACTATTTTAAAGCCTATACTGAGTAAGATGACAAAGAATTAAGCGGCTTTTTTTTTTTTTTTTTTTTTTTTTTTTTTTTACATCAGTGGAAACATAATCCATAGTGTGATTACATAACCAGCATTTTCAATTACCATTTTTAATCTAGATAAAAACTAGGAGGAATTACATCTTAACAGAACATGAAGTCCTTTGTCATATGACCCTGAAGGATTGACATGGCCCATTAATAGTTTAGCGTGACAGTCTTGTTTGCATCGTAACCTTCGTTTTCTAGTCCTTTGACCCCACGGCTTTGGAGAAAATGCTTTGTTGTGGGAAAAAATTAGGAGCATGGGCTGTGTTACCAATTCAATTACAATTAGGGTGCTTTGTGCTCGTACTCTGCATGGGAACACTGAGTGCCTACAGTGAGATTCAGTTCATTAAAAATTTAGAGAATAGCTATATATGCAAAAAAAAAAAAAAAAAAAAAAAAAAGTCAGATAGGATGCAAGTAGGACACTATGTATTATTTGTAATGGCCTATATAGGATGCTGTATAGATATTGCTGGTGGTGAGGTGGTCTGCAGGTGCTGTCCAATCATGTTCAGTCTCTTTGTGTAGGGAACCCAATTGGAAGGCTTTCAGTGCAAATATGGTGATTGGAACACAAAGAATTCCAGAGAATGTGAATCACCAGTACTTCTTGCAATTAATTATAGTGATTTTGTAGTTTAATAAAATAAATTCAGAAAAATATGCGACTAACTTGAGCTGTCCGTGTCGTCTAGGAAGGTCACTTGGAAGGAATGTCCGTTATTGAGGATGTCCATGCAGGTGGATGGGTCGTAATTAATGTTGAGGGGTTTCAGGCCGGGGTCGTAGGATGCCGCATCAGGAACGATGTCAATGGGAGACTGCCGTGGTCCATTGGCGATCGGAAAGTTATCGGCCCATTTGTCTGGCCCTGCAATGACAACATCAATACATAATTTTCACACCCTAAGTGAAAATGCATTGAATCGTGCACAGTGACAATTAAATCCATCCAGGTTTTTCTCCTCACCGTTATGTGGTGCGTATCCCCAAGACATGGTTACTGTGTGAGGGTCTTTGAGTCAGGAATCCCAATGACGTGTTTGCTCCCCTTACGCAAAGGCAGGCAGTGTCCTCCACCTGACAGCTGCAGCACTTATATAGGGTCCCCCCCGTCCAGGCCGCGTGCGTGTCTGCGCGCGCGCGCGTGGTACTATCGGACTGGAGGCGTTGACTGTGCACGGTCCCTGCGCTCTGACGGGGTCGGGAGGAGTTTAGATGAGCTGCACCGTTGCTGCATAGCCCGCCATAGATCAATACGGCTCCTCTTCTTCCATTGCACTCACGCGCTCTACAGTGATGACACGACGCGGCCCACAGTAGCGCTTGGATAGGCTGTGTGGCGAGGATAAGCCCTGACACCGAAATCTCGCGTTGATTTCCCAAGCCGAGTTAATCAATAGTGAGTGTTTTTCATTGAAGGACACGCCAGTCAAAGGCAAACATCAATCATTATTCACTTGTGAAGGAATGCGTAAAAGCGCAAGAGACGCACCGTGAAATAGAACGACAGGGGGAGCCCAGAAGCGCCAAATCAGATCCCCACGCCATATTATTGCACAGATGTCCTCAAAGAAGATAAATGACATTGTCGTTCAGAAACCCACCGTGTTCCCTTGGTTACGCAGGGGACAGTGGTGGGTTTCTGGTGACACCTGCTGTTTAGTTATTAACAATGCAATGATTAAAAAAAAATAAAAATGTCATATTTTCTATCAGTGATGGTTAGCGATTATCATTTTAAAGGCCACATTATGCAAATTTTACACAGCGTATTAATTTTGGTGATAGTGGGATAGAGGACATTTGCCTCAGAACCTTTTCCAAAGTAGGCTAAACTAATCATGCAAATTATATGACACTCATATCTATGAGGGATGATGAATGATGATAGCCCTCAAGCGCAGCCCAAATGAGCTTTAAGGAGGAGAGTTCAGAGTGAGTATTAGATCAAGCTGTCTTAGGTATGACTCTTACTGATTAGTAAAAATAATAATGAAATATAATTATTTATAGTTATCAAAAATAACCCTAACCCAAACAACATAGTGCTGGCTTTAGTAACCAAGTAACCTTATATAACATAATCTAAACTAAAGATAATGTAATCATATCACATCATATATTACGTTAGTCCAATATTTTTTCCACATATTCCCCGTAAGCCTCAGATCTTAACAAAAAAAAAATAAAAAAAAATAAAAAATCCTTTATTTTCTAACACATTACAAAAAATAAAATAAAAAATAACAACAGATAATAACAGATAAATAATTAAAAGATAACTGTTACAGAGTAGTGCTGGAATTTCTTTCCCAGCACCTGCTTCTGTTGCCCTCTGGTGGCCACAGCTGGGTCACAGGGGCTGGAAACAAGTCGCGCGTAAATGACGTGATTTAGAAGGGACGCACGAGTTCTCAGCTTCACGTGAAAACATCAACAACCACTTTTACAGGTATTTATATCACGTTTGTCTGGCATTTAACCCATTAAAGGAGTACTACATTTCTTAAGGGAAGAAGGTTTAGCTCGAATTAAATCTACAATTTTAAATCTGCAGTCTGAAATGTTATTTCGTACACGTCTATCAAGCTTCTTTATGATTCAACAGCCAATATTTATGTTGAATATCATTTCTGATTATTGAAACCACTTATGTAAATTCAAGCTTTTTTGCATGAAAAAGAAAATTATTTAAAGAAAGATGACACATCAATATAACCTCAATCGTGCACTATGATAGCACTGTTTAGTTACTCTTCTGTTATATCTGTTTTTATAACTCTTATTACGCTATTTTTTGATTCAATATAATGTTGTTTCCTCATCAAAAACATAACTGGAATGTTTTGTTTCATTCGCACATGTTTAACACACAAATCCTGCATATTTAGACTTGAGTTCCTCTCTCAAACTGAAATCACACTGTTCCACCTGGTGATATCATGTGGTAATACAGGACACGCTCTACTGTGTTTTTAAAATCCATATACCTTCAATAGAATTATTTGTTTTATTTCAGACCTTGATTTTCTGATCTCTACTAAACTAAAGTCAAAAGGTACATTCTATGGGTGGAACAGAGCATTTTGAGCTTTGGAGATGTAGACAAACTAATAATGAAGGGTACCACAAACACTTGAAACAAATCACACTTTCAGGTATGTTTTTGATGAGGCAATAACACTATAACATGGCCTAAAGCTCACAAGAGTCAATTTTGCATAATATAGGGCCATTAATAAACAGATAATAACATGGTAATAACGAATGGGACCTTAAATATTTGCTTGCTTCTAATATTGTGGAATAGACATAGACAGCATGTCATGGAACTTAATCAGATTTTTACATGTCTCTCTTTATAAGACTTATCATTTTTGAATTTATAAATTTTTCTCTGCTGCAGGAAAGATGGGGAAAAATAAACAAAAAGGAAAAAAACAGCAGAATGTTTTCCAAGTTGCAAACAAACATTTGAAGGTGAAGAACAAAGCCAAACCAGTCAAGACCACTTTAAAACACGTAAGTTTCTATCTGGATTGCGCAAGAAATGTTTTGTGTATCTCTTTTCACTTTAGTTTTTTACAGATTAATACATTAAAGAAAGAGAAGGTGGAGAATCTCAATCAGATGTTCACAGAAGTCCAGAGGGATATGAAAAGTGTGTCAAAATCAGTTGGTGCTGAGCCCAAGAAGCAAACGCTGGTAAAATAGAAAGTTGGAAAATTTATTTTCAGATTGCTTAAAATAAACCTACATTTATTAATATGACACATTTCTTTTCTATCTCTCAGGTAGTTAAAGAGACCCCTAAAGAGGCTGTAAATGTAGACAATGCGGCTCAGCTCTTCTCTCAGTTATAATGGACCAAATATTAGAGACTATCAAGTGACACTTTTTGTGCAATTGCACTGTTTGTGCAATTATGGACTTTTTGTCGTTCAGTGATGAAAGGGAATGACAAGAAAAACACTCAATCGGAAGTCATTCACAACAACATTTTTCCACTTTGTTTTCATCGACCGCTTTCGCTCCACAACATTTGGAGTGTTGAGAGCCTCTGGATTCAGTGCAACTCCAAGTTATGTCAACCTAAACAATGCTATAAAAGAATTGATCTATTAAACTACCATACACTGTTTATTAAATTTAACAAAATCATATTGAAACTGTTGAAGCAATGTACAGTCTCCTTATTTGTGCGACTGCATGAGCTTTCCTTATTGTGGCCTGGTTTAGCCCTTACAGTGTTTGCTAACCCTGAAAAGTCTAATAAATAGTACTAAGATGATAATGATAGCCTATGATGTGTCCAACAGTCTGGAATATTAGCCAGAAAATCTGATTGGTGTTATTAACATATAAACATATTGTGATATATAATACTGTTAACCATGTGGCCAATTTTAATGCTAAGAATTTCATAATTAAACTTGTCCACTGTAGGGGAAATCATTTAAATTACTAACATGCAATTTCCAGGACCATAAAGAAGGTAATTAAATAAAGCAAAAATTGAATTTGAGATTTAACAACTGAATGATAAATATCTAGTGTAGTGTCTTTGAAAGTATCTAAGTATCTGTCTGAGCGTTCTGAATATTATTTGCTCTGACAGAAAGCTTTTTTATGGGAATAAAGTATAGGAGAGGCAGTGAAAAGAAGTCATGCTGGGTGCAGGTGACCCCCATTGTGATCCAGATGGGTAACAGCATCCTGGGGAGAATTTCTGCAACCAATCACAGAACAGAAAAATAACATCAGCCAATCACAAGGCAGTAGAAAAATAACTCTATCCTATAATTTTTATTTTATAATTTTTTTTATGCAAAAAAATCTTAACCATTGTGTAGTTATATACTGCATACCCAGAAGATGTCGCCCTAAACACATTTATCAATATATGAATAAGGTGTGAAAGCAACCGACCATTGATTTAGGTATTGACAAGACAATAAAAAGGGAAGTACTGAGCTGGAACTGGTTTTATACTCTGTCCCTAAGTTAGATAGCCTTTTACAAGCTGTCATATTGCGGTGGTGCTGAAACTGACAGCTCCGCCTTCGTACGCGCCTGGGCCCGTTCAGCACTGGAGCCCTGGGACAGCTCCTCATTTGGACATTTGCGACCCAAGGCAAAGAACTGTTATCAATGCTTTTTCACCCATGTTTAACCCTACAAGACAACAACAACAACAACAACAAAAAGCATTTAGAATGTTTTTTAATTAAAAAAATATTTTTTAATAAACAAAGCATATAGTGGTTAATTTTAGACAGTATCGCCTTTTAATATCCAATTAAAGTCACACGTTGCTGTCCTTTTATTTTATATTTTATTGCATGTTTGAAGTAAAAAAAAATAAATAAATAAAATAAAAATAGCGCAAACTCGACCCCCTTAAATCCTTCCAGCACACACGCACACGCATGTTATTGAGTTTGCGCAGATAATTCACGCTCCAATGGGCTAAAGGGTAACGCAGCCCATCTTTGTCACGAGACCTACAGTGACACGAGCACGGACGCTGTTTTTCAAAATAAAAGTCTGTATGAATTATTTTGTAATTAATGAGGCGTAACTTTATTAGTAACTTAAAACGAGAAGACAAAATCACATACAATCAAATTATAACTATCAAAAAGCATTTCCCTTGACCGTATATGCTATGCACTTTTTTGATGAAGTACCGGAAGTCCTTCAGTATTTGTCCGGCTTTACTATCGATTATCCCAGAGAACGATGTGACTCGGCCCGTCCGTGTGCTCCTGTGTCCGTTCCGCTTTGCCTTCCCAGAACCGATGGATCTTGTTGGACGTTAGATCAGCACGCGTGTATGCCGTTGGGCTCTGGACCTTTTCTGCCGGAGCATGATCCGATCCGTCCTCTTCTCTCAGGTAGGAGCGTTTAGCCTCTGCCACCATCTCTGAGTGATGCTAAACGATGTAGCCTCCTCCTCTCCTCCTCAGCAGCGGCCGCACCTTAGCTCCGCTCTCGGGTGACATCCAACCATCCTCCGCTCTGGAAATGGAAGGATGTGATTGTTAACGATCCAAGTCATGCGTTACCATTAATAACAGTGAGAGGAACAGGGCTACGCAAAGTGCTTCTCTATTACGGGCTGTTCAATGATTTATGAGTCTCAGTTAAGATCTTTTAGTATTCGACATGTCAATCTTCCGTTTCTGCGAACTGATAGCAGCCACTGGAGACTAGTCTGTTAGGCTAAAGGATGCTGCCTATGAAATGTATGTTTTCTAAAGGTACAGTTATTTAATCTTACGAGAATTTGTTAATTAAGTGTCAAAATATGTCTAAATTGGATTTGTGATTAATTTCCTGTATCAGTGTAATGTCAATAGCAAAATCTTCCCATTTTTCCATTAGACGACACCATGCTCTGACCCCCCATAGTCTAAAAACTGACGAAATAATTTGTTATGGCAAATTAATATAATTGTATAATTATCATAAACAAGTGCAACTTACGTGTACTGATAAAAAAAAGAAAAAAAAAAAAAAGATTAAATTTATGCAATGTGACATTTTTACTCTAAACTGTTAAAAGAAAATCAAATAAGCATTACCTGTGCTATCATAGTCACAGCAGAATCTGTGACAAACACTATTTAAATTACTTTTCCTCCACCTTTCTCCCAAACTTTGGGCTCTAAGGCAAATATCAAATAAACAAAACATATTACACTGCTAGAGGCTAAATTTTGATGATGATGTAATTTACATAATTTCATTCTTATTTTAGCTTTCCTTACTCAGAAAGTGAACACTACACTTAATTAACACGTCTTAATGAACAAATAGTTTATTAAGAATTATTTAGGCTTAGTAACTGCTTAATTAATTCCCTAAATCTAACCTGTAATTACTATGCCTGAAACAATTTGTTAATTATGAAGTATTTGTTCAGTATTAGTTGTTAAGGCAAATTTATATGTTGTTATTATAAAATGGTACCCTGAAGGTTGCTTTAAAAGAAAAAAAAAAAAAAAGGTACTGTGTTTTGTAGAACCTGCACCAGAACTGCTTTCTGAGCCTGGCGTCCATGGCCTCCCCCTCACGCAGTAGCCAGGCCCAGCAGCGCTCCAAGGATGTGGTCCGCCTCAGCTTCAGCCCAGAGACCTACGCCGTCTCCAACTCCCTCCTTCTTGGTCTGTCCCGTTCCACCAGTGACACCGACCTTGTTTCCCCCGACGCCCGCTCCACTCTCACAGCCAGCGCCTCTCACTACACCGTAGGACAGTCCCAAGATCTGGTCATATCCTGGGACATTAAAGAGGATGTGGATGCTGGGGACTGGATTGGAATGTATCTCCTTGGTAATAAATAAGTTGTATTGTTGTTGATTTTATAGTAATTATTTTTGAATAAGGTGGCATGGTTTGCAGGCTGATTGAATTCATGATTTACCTTATAAAATAAATATTAAAGTTGCTGGTGGAGACATTTCTGGTGGAGATGTTATTGCCTTGTTTGGAATGTATGGAAGTATGGCATTATTCAGCTAGAGTTGTTTTTATTAGCAATAATATGTTGAAAACATGTGCTGTCTGACATTTCCACAGATCTGATTTGTTGAACCAAAGCAATGCCAACTGGTTGTAACCATTGAGAAATCTAATGCTATACTGTTGAATGTTCCAGGCAGAGCAAAATAAATCAAACTAGCTGGACCTGTATTGTCAAACTGAATGTAATTTTAAATAGTATGAATAATTAAAGTCATGTCTTACTGGAGTCTTCTTTTTCCAGATGAAACGTCCTCTGAAAACTTCCTAGATTACAAAAGCAGAGGAATCAATGGTTCCCAAAAAGGACAGATTGTATGGAAATTTGACACAACCATACCCTTCCCTAATGGTAAGTTTAATTATGAGTCAATTATACATGTAGCACAAGAAATAATTACGTCATTTGTACAGATTTAACAACTTAGAAGATTAATATAATAAAACAGTAAAATATAACTGGGGTTTCTACATAGCTGATATTAAAATCACATATATCACACAGAAGAGGAAAAACATTAGAAATGAACTAATTCCCCTTATAATAACAGTATTTTTAGTTGTGTGTCCTTTACTCTGTCTAGTGGATAGCTGTTCTCATTTGTGTCCTCTGTGTGTCCTCAGCTGAGACTCAGGTGTGCTTCAGGTATTACCACGGAGTCAGTGGAGCTTTGAGAGCAACCACCCCCAGTGTCACCATAAAGACCAGCACTTCTACAGTATGGTTCACTTCAACACATTGTTGCAATCCAAAAATACAAAGGTTATAATGGATATCATTGTTTAATATCTGCTAGGTTTGTGATTAATTCACTGTATGTAATGTCAATAGGAAAATTAACTGGTGTTAGAGAAGAATAGGTGGAACAGAGCTTTTTGAGACAGATAATAATAAAGTAATTACTTAAACATGTGTGAGTGAAACAAAACAACTCTGGGTATGTTTTGTTTCAGAAAGTAACAATGTTCTAACATGGCTTAAAGATCACAAGTGTCAATTCTGTGTAATATAAGACCTTTAAAGTACAATATACTATATAACTACTAAAATGTATATTATTAGGCATCAGGTTTCAGTTGAAGAGATAGCCATTTGGGTGATTTCCCATGGTACCTGCTCATTCTGAATAAGTTTCTCACCTAAATTCATTTGAATAATGAGTCATTGTGATTGCAGGTGTCAAAGACGGTGGTGAGCCCAGAAGTAAACACTGAACAGGGCAGGAGGAGACTCATCAGCTTCACTCTCTCAGGTAACACTTTATCTTTGTCATAGTTGGTTCTTGATGGGTCTTTTTTATAGTTCTCATATTTCACACTCGTCGGTTGGAGTCTGAAATATGAGATATACATGATTTATGTTGTATTTAGAGTATATTATAGTCTTACATGATGAATGTTCACTACAGTTCTAGATCTCAATGTTCTTCAGTGTTTCTTTTTCACTTCACTGGAGCCAATCCTTTATATTGTTGTGTTGATTTTCTCCCCCGTCTCTTGTTTGCCCAGCCTGTGCTTTATCCAGTGTGCAATCCACTGTTTGTATGACAATAATAATTTAATTTACCCTGTTTTATATCAGTGTTTAGATTGGAATAATATTTGTTTTAAAAATTAGAAAAGTGTGGTTCATTATAATAGTTAAAATAGTTTTTACTTATTTATTGCTATTTTAAGGTTTGTTTTTTATTTGATTGTACTGGTTTTACTATTTTTAGGATTAGCTAAACCAATTTTGACATTTATTCATGATGTTTTCATAGTTTTTGGTCCCTTCGCCACATTTTGGAAACTGTTGTGTTTATAAAATATGTTAGATAAATAAGTAGATTTGAATTGGATGTCATTTTGACCAGCCAGTACCAGACTTAAAAAGGTACTGTTCAAAATACACAGATCTCTTTATACAGTTTATGGTAGAACAATATCCTGGATGAGTTGGTACTAAATTCAAATGAGATAATTAGGAGTAAATAATCAAAACTGATCCTACATATTGGTCACAAAATATTTGCAGAGCTTACCGCGCATCAATTGTGCTGGATTCTAAACAACTGGTCATGAAAAAACCCATATCGATCAGTCTCTTGTAAAAACTATGGCTTCTAAATGTGAACTTTTTTGTATACTTTTTAAAGACATCCAAGCTGTGGGGATAAAGAAGGGGATGTTTTTTAACCCGGACCCCTATCTGAAACTGTGCATTCAGCCGGGCAAACACAGCATCTTCCCATCGCTGCCTCACCACGGGCAGGAGAAGCGCTCTGGAGTGGCCTGCAACACTGTCAACCCTCAATGGACTGCAGAGGTACATTACATTACATATTATAGACCAACTAACATGATTGTTTTTATTTATTTGCTTTTAAGTTTTTAACAGTCAGATTGCGTGAAGTTGTGTGTATTTGTGTGCAGAGGTTCAGCTTTGTGTCTCTTCCCACTGATGTCCTGGAAATAGAGGTCAAGGACAAATTTGCCAAAAGTCGACCAATCATCAAACGGTTCCTTGGCAAACTGTCGATCCCCGTTCAGAGGCTACTGGAAAAACATGCCATTGGGTAATTAGTTTTAGCTTTTGTACTGTCCTTTCAATCATCAAATTTCTCATTCTCTTATTTCAAAGTCTTATCTGCTCTTGCAAATTCTATGTGTGATTAAGTTCTATATTCCATTTAACTTCATGTTGTTATTGTACTTTTTGTTTAGTGAACATTTAATTAACTTTTTCTGTGACTGTTTTTGTAGTGATCGTGTTGTGAGTTACACCTTAGGTCGAAGGTTGCCCACAGATCATGTCTGTGGACAGTTGCAGTTCCGCTTTGAGTTGACTTCATCTATTCACCCAGGTATTTCAATTCAGTTTTGCTGTCCTTATTTTTAACTTCAATACCACGGTAAACACTGCATCACGGTTGCACAGAAACTAGAACAAAATAGTTTATTACTAAGTATTTCATTAATTTAAGGATGAGGTCTTTTTGTGCAAAAGCAAGTACCAGTAGAGTCCAGCAAGTCATTATGAGAGTAGCTTTTTCCCAAAAATCACTAAATCACCTGTCTCCTGCAGTGCCCAATCCAGTATTTTATCTGACGTTTACGACAAAATGTTCTTTTGCACTTGGCACACTGACTTATATCAGTATTACTTATGTTTCAATTTGTAATCTCGTAACTTTGTGTTTACAGATGATGAGGATTTATCGCTTGTCATTGAAGTACCAGCACCTGAAGCCAATGCAGAAGACACTAACCACAACAACCCTGAAGAGGACGCTGTCAGTGTTGGACCAGACATCATGGATCTCCCCGGTGATAGTCCTAAAGACTCCTGTCCACCGGAGCACAGTGTCCCCCGAGCTGAGACCCTCCCTGCACAATCTGACAGCCCAGAGCAGAACAAAGAACAAACAGTAGAAGAAGTCACGAATGGTACTGAGAACAATGAGGTCCAGGCTGAAGAACCAGACGTTACTGATGCGGATCAGCAGTTACAGGAACAGCCCATAGAGGAGGAGCAGGTCACAATGGGTCCCAAAGATACTGACAATGAGACAAAGATTGAACCATCACAAGAAACAACTAATGATAAAGTTTTAACTATAGAATCAGAAAACTCAGATAAATTTGATCCAACCCAAGACACAAATATTGAGACATCATTGGTGACATCCCAGACAGTGAGTAATGGAGACTCGAGCCCTGCTCCCTGTGGCTGCCAGTCTCTCTTCTCAAACTACAACTCCCATGCTCCTTCAGGGCGTAAGACCCGCCCTTGCTCTCTTGCCAGTTTCTGAACTGGAGACAGTGATAGCATCTGCTTGCGGAGAGCCAGAGACACCCAGGTCCCACTACATCCGGATACACCACCTGCTCCACAGTCTGCCTTCAGCTCAAGCATCTAGCCTGGATGAACCCCAGGAGGGAGAGAGTCCAACCACATCTTCAGAGCCCCAGACACCTAAACTCACAGAGGAGGCACAGGAGGAAGAGGAGGATGAAGCCACGCAGTCTCCCTCACAGGTAAGACTGTCTCTGCTAAGTCACTGGAAACAGTGGTGGTTAGGGCTGGGTGATATGATGTTAAAAATCAAACTGTGATCTCATCTCTTTGACGATATGATATTTTGGTGAAGCCATCATACTGCGAATCACTTCGCTTCTCTAGGCTCAAACACAGACACACTTCTCCATGCATTCCTCCTATTAGTTGGCTTCTGCTCTGAGTGAGTGGCAGGAGAATTTAACCAATCACAAAGCAGTATGAACTCAGAAGAAGCAGACGGCTATAGTGACCCTTTATTCAAGTGCAGAGCTACTGTGTGTTTATGAAATTTGTTAATGGCCTCAGAATATTGTGACGTTTTGGTATATCACATATAGAGAAGAAAGAAATAACATTTCTGTGCTGTGCCAGCCCCACACTGCCTGCTCATTCGTTGTTATCTTGGCCTGCATCATCAGGGTTATAATAGTCCCTATATTGGAAGCACAGCCAGATCATTATGCCTTGAGTGTTCATATCTCTGAGTCTCGTAATGATGGCAAATAGACTTCTCCTGCATTAGAACTCCAGTCTCATGTTTCTTCATACTAGTCTTGGATTACTTAAATTTATTCTACAACAATCGCTCATCCCTA
Organism: Boleophthalmus pectinirostris; assembly: GCF_026225935.1. Classification (NCBI taxonomy): domain Eukaryota; kingdom Metazoa; phylum Chordata; class Actinopteri; order Gobiiformes; family Gobiidae; genus Boleophthalmus; species Boleophthalmus pectinirostris. The sequence goes on from NW_026571070.1 coordinate 24,933,340, forward strand.
GCAGTAGTTACATCATTCATAATTACAATTCACTGAACATAACTCATGCAGCACATTAATGGAACAATAAGTGTACTATATCTACACAGTAATGCCTTTGTACATGTGGTGTTTTGTAGGTAATAGAGTGTTCAGGCAGGTGCTGTCGGCGCACTCTACCCCGCAGCCTGTCCATTGAGCGCCTGTCCGAGCTGAACCATCTGCTGGAGCGCGGTGAGGGGAGGAGGCCACCTGGGTCCTCCTCGTACAGTGAGGAAGAGCAAGGTGGTCCCGGGGGTAGCTCCAGAGCAGGGGGTGAGCACGACTGTGAGTTCTGTGACACGTCCTGCTACAGCACCTCCTGTTACAGTACCTCCTGCTACAGCACCTCAGCCCAGAGCCACTCAATATACGAGGGCAGGGACCATGCACGCCTCTCCTCTGCAGACAGTAACAGGCTCTCCGGCAGCACCGTGTTCTCCTCTCAGGATGAAGAGGATGAGGAGAATAGCGCCTTTGGGTCAGCTCTGGACGAAGGGCAGGAGGGAGGCGCTGGACGTCCTCTCACCCAGAAGGAGACTCGTCAAGGAGAAACAGGAGTGTGCAGTGTCCCAGGGGTCCCAGGTCCTAGTGAACGCCATGGCATAGGTAAGTATCTTTATCAAGTCTATTGTATATTGTTAATGGTACGTGGAACTATACATAAATATCTCAGCCAACCATCTTTGGTTGGTCATCCATTTTCAGTGTCTGGTTATTCAACACCATAATTGTTTTTCATCTCATAATAAAAAGTAAGGGATTTAACCAAATTCATGGTCTAAGACGGTTTTTAATTTTTCTAACTTGATTTTCCTATCAGGTGTGTGCTATGGCCTTGATAAGTTTCTAAATCTTGTATCTAGGTTCCGATGCCTTGGTTCCAGAGTACTCACTTCTTCAGTTTTTTACAAAGATGTGATTCTGGCATCATTAAATCTCCCTAAGTTCTTATGGGCGTGATTGACAGATAATTTAGCCAGTCAGGGAAAGCCATGGTCCGTCCATATCAAAACAAATATTGTTGCTCACAATGAAAAAAAGAAAGGAAAAAAAATCACAGGGGACTGAAAAACACTGAGGATTTCTGCAGAATCAATGAGCGAGGCACTAAATTCTGTTAATTTAATTTTCAAAATAATAGATGATCAGTGAGCTCCTTTGTTTCACATGCGCCACTGGAAAAAGAAATATATAAACAACAACTGGTCTCTGGTTTACTAGATGTTTGGACAATATGGAAATATAGCATTGTAGATTTTTGATTTCTCATTGATTGATAGCCTAAACAGCCTACCTACAACATCTACTTGTCATCAGTCATTTAGGTGGTTTGATAATGTTTGTAATGTAAAACATTCTCAAATCCTGTTTCATCCGTGGCAACATTTTTTCTGACCCTGTTGGCTGTGCTATTTCTCCATCAACTGTCAGTCTATTTTTCTTCACACATACAGATAGTTGGCTGTCTGAAATTAACCATCATTTTTTCTAACCATTCTGCCTCTGTCCATCCCTTATACTCATAACATCACATCCCATTTCTCTGGTGTATGTCCTGTAGGCTCAGACTCCATCTCTCCTCTTTGCCATCTTCCAGTCCTGAGACCCAGCCATGAGCTAAACCATTTTTCTCCTGCCAATGACACTGCCTTACCTCCAAGTAAGCTCTTGTCACCAGTCTTACCCCAGAGTCTACTGCTTTCTCACACTAATGCAGTTACTTTTCTGTTTGCATGTCATTCTCATCACATTGTTCATGGGAAGTGAAACAGCCTATATCTAAATTTCTTAATATTTCAAAATTTCTAAGTATTTCTAAATATGAAAATGTCTACTGTATATGTTAATGTTATTCTAGAAATTACATGTTAAATGGAGGGCAGGAACCAAGACAACTTAATTGGAAACAATTAACTAATTTTAAAAGAAATATCCAAATATGAAAAATCCACAAATGTTTTGGGAATGGGGTCCACCAGTTTGCTATATTAAACTTATGGCACAAAGTCCATGTAACAGGCCCGACTTTGTGATTAAATAATTTCACTACTACCACTCTTTGAAGATATAGTTCTTTTGAGCTGACAGAGAAGGCATGGAACTTAGTTTTATGTGATTAGGCCCAATGAAATATTACCCTTAAACGAGGATCTGTGGTTTGACAGTTAGACAACAAATTCTACCACTGAATTCTGACCTGCTCGTCAACAAAATTTCCAACTTTGTGCAGTTATGTGATAAAGTAATCCTGAACCTAACCTAATGCTGTATGTGCTGCAGACTGGGAGGCCCGTGTGGACAGCCATGGCAGAGTGTTCTATGTGGACCATGTGCACCGGACCACCACCTGGCACCGGCCCAACCACAGCGAGTGTGGCACCAAGTGTGGCCATGGTCTGCCCCGATCCGGCTCCACCCAGCAGATGGAGCAGCTCAACCGCAGGTCAATACATGTTCTGTCATATCAACAACATTCCATTTTAGATTGGAAATAATTACATTTTGGACAACATTATATGTCTGGGCTTTGCAATCATTATAATTTTAAAAATATCATTTTAGTCTGCCTCCACACTTCCTCTGAACTGGGTATAAACCAAGTCATAGAAAACATGAATCGACTTAAATTAAAACAGGTCTAGAGGAGTACCAAACCAAACAAAAGGCTTTATAATGTTTTGTCAATCATATCAGTATGATGACTGCAATGCATGATTTTTCCCATGACTGATTAACATAATTGTTGACACAGATATGAAAGTATCCAGAGGACAATGGCCACAGAGGATGATGGGGAGAGCTCGCGGCCGGAGCGTACAAGCAGCTCTGACACACAGGCAGAGTGGACTCCAACAGGTGCGTATGCTCTTTGAGCACTTGTGTGGTCAGAGTTAGATCATCAGGAAACTTATAGCTGGTCCAGTGCACCTAAGGCAGCAGATATGGTCCTAATGCTGCTAGTGATAGCCCATGGCACATTTTGAATGCAATAGATAACAGACCAAAATTGTGTTTGTTTTACACTGTGTTACTCTCCCATGTACTGTAATATGTAAGTGTACCATATCCTGACCACTCTGACCTGTGCAGGTCCAGGCTCTCAATCCAGTAACACCAAACTCAGCCATCTCCTCCAGTCACCTGCTGTCAAGTTCATCACACATCCGGAGTTCTTCACCGTGTTGCACAGTAACTATGTGAGTCATAGTATTGACACAGATATGATAACTTCAAAAATACCTTAGTTAATGTTTTATATTTCGTGTGTCTGGTATGGTTTGTGTTGTATATCCTTACACGGGCTTCTCTTTCTTGTGTGACAGGCAGCCTACAGGATGTTCACCAGCAGTAGCTGTGTCAAACACATGATCTTAAAGGTCCGTCGTGATGCCAGAAACTTTGAGCGGTATCAACACAACAGAGACTTGGTGGTGTTCCTTAATAAGTTTGCAGATACTCAACTGGAGCTGCCGCGGGGCTGGGAAATCAAGACAGACCCTCAGGGCAAGGTAAGCAAACAGTCCTGGTAGTGTTCAGTTGTAGTCAAATTTTAGTGTTATGAAGAGAGACATCTGAATTTTATCATTCACGCTTATTAGATTTGGCTAAGTGAATCCTGTTCTGAAACTTAACTGATGTACTTCGATATGTGAAGTGCTGGTCAATGAATTCAAAATGAGCAGTAGAACTCTCTTGCAAAAAATACACTATAATATCAAAGATTTTCTTGAGCTTTGTTTTGTTTACTTAAGCATATCCATGCAATAATGCATACAAAGAGAAAATGGGAATAGCAATTGTATTTCATGTGAGATATTATTTGGCAACAGTCAGTGGTTTCAACAGCAGCAGAGCTCTGATAGTCAGTAAGTATTACACTGAACTCTCCTGGCAGGCATTTCAACTATTCTCTGTTCAGTCATGGATAAGGAGGCTGGATGGGTCTTTCTACATTATGTAACTTTCAACTTCTTTCTTTTAGTCCTTCTTTGTAGATCATAACAGTCGTGCTACCACCTTTATCGACCCTCGAATCCCTCTACAAAATGGTCGTCTTCCTGGTTACCTTGCTCACAAACAACATCTTCAGAGGCTGCGGAGCTACAGTGCTGGAGAGGTACAGACTCATCTCTATTCAAACACAATTATTTCAATCCTTATTTCAGCCTGGAGGAGGACAGCTTTCTCCTTCGTTCATGGTGTGATGTGTGCTTGCAGGCATCAGAAGTGTCTAGAAACCGTGGGACTTCTCTGATGGCAAGACCAGCCAACATGCTGATCGCTGCAATACGCAACCAGCACTTAGATCAACAAATGTCCCCTCCTTGTGAGTTTTATTCATCTAATATACTAATATGCCAAATAAAGCAATTTTAATGGTACACTGTGGAACTTTTCTGATCAAGGGTCCGCCACCAGCTTGTCTCCATGGAGATGTTATTGGTTTTGCCTGGAATGTCCCCCGGATGGCATTAAACTATCTCCATGGAGACAAACAAATGACCAAGTTACACATTGGTCTGTTGGGACGCAACAGTGCTCATAGTAAGAATGCACTTTTTTCCCAAGGTGTTTGAACAATAAAAACACCTGTAATTGCAAGATAGATGCATGCCATATTATGTATATTGTGGAACATTCCAGGCAAAAGCAATCACATCTACATGGAGACAAGCAGGTGGTGTACCCTCCACCAGAATGTTAAAAATAGATTTTTTTTTGCAGCGTACAATGACAAGATTGTGGCCTTCCTCCGACAACCAAACATTTTTGACATGCTACAGGATCGCCAGCCAAGTCTGAGCACAAACCATGCTCTCAGGTACCTCTCAGATCTAATATTAAACACTACAACACCATTCCTTACTGTAAATATGATCAATTGGAATAAATGCTTTTTCCTGGCAGAGAGAAGATCCACTACATCCGCACAGAAGGCACTGCAGCGGTGGAGAAGCTGTCATGTGATGCAGACCTGGTCATTCTTCTCAGGTAAAAACATAGCAGTGACTAGAAGGAAAAACAGGCACTTTATAATTGATTTTATTACATTTTTTCTTCAATGTTTCAGTCCTTTATGGTCATATTTGATGTACTGTTGCAGTTTATTTGAGGACGAGGTGATGTCTTATGTGTCCCCTCATCCAATCCATCCTGGTTTTAGCTTTTCACCGCGCTGTTCTCCCGGCTCGTCCCCGCAAAACTCTCCAGGTTTGTGCATTTTATTACAATTTAGGGGAAAAAAAGAAAAATGTATTGTTTTTTTGATTGATGTCATTCAATGAAAGTCCAGTTTGTCCTTGTTGGAGCATTTTGGTGAGTAGCAAACATAAGCAGAGGCATGAGGGAAAGACATTGGTTGATTGGCACAGTTCTGGGCAGCAGTCACTTGGAGAGCACTAATGCAATTGATCGTGACATTCAGGAGAGGCTGAACTCAAATATGTGTGTAATTAATAAAAGCTTTTATATGAACAACTTGGGTTTGGCAGAAAGCATGATCATCATTGTGTTTATTCAAGCTGCTTTTTTCTTTCATTGAATATTGAATTTTATAATTTAGATCAACTAGCGCAATTAGTTAGTTGACATTTGTTTTTCCCATGTTTTCATTCAAAAAGACTGCTCTATTCTTAATAAACAAATAAATAATGTTTTTCAATATTTTGAGACCAGCTTTTGACAATTAACATCTTTGTAATTAATTATGTAGATTTTTGTGTTTTTTGGAAAGTAACATGAATGAAGACAATGTTTTTATGTTTATTTTTGTCTACACACGTGATAAGTTTATGTGTAAAATCTAAAACCTGTGCAGTCATGTTAACTGTGCTTCTGTTGTGTGAAATAGGGCCGCAGAGAGCCAGGGCACCTGCTCCGTACCGCAGAGACTTTGAAGCCAAACTCCGAAATTTCTACAGGAAGTTAGAAGCTAAAGGCTACGGTCAGGGACCGGGCAAGATCAAGTCAGTTGAACACACATTCAAAAACTCAAATCAACTCAAACACCTTCTTATTCCAATATAATAATACTATGTACTTCAATGTTTCTATGTAGATTACTTATCAGACGAGAGCACCTTTTAGAGGGGACGTTCAACCAGATCATGGCCTATTCTCGCAAAGAATTACAGCGGAGCAAACTCTACGTCACCTTTCATGGAGAGGAAGGGTATGTGATTCAGTGTTTAGTCTTCTCAGTGTAGGGGGTTACTACTGACATAAATTATAATTTCTTTTTTTTTTTTTTTTAGTCTCACAACAACAAAAATCAAGTCAAATTGAGAAAATTTCTAAAAGTGCATGTAACTTGTTTGAGATTCTAATATTCCACTGAAGTGATCACAAAAGTGCAGAAATGTGTTTTGACAGTTACACGGTTGTTTTTATTTTTTCCACTGAGTTTGCCGATGACAATGGCAATATTTTAATTCTTATAATTGTATTATTATTTTCATACAATATACCACCCATCCATAACTCAGTGTGCTTTTACTAGTTTATCTGTCAGTAAATATTTGTTAACCAATCTCTCCTCTGATCTCTCTTCATTGTCTTGTTCTCAGGTTAGACTACAGCGGTCCCTCTAGAGAGTTTTTCTTTTTATTGTCTCAGGAGCTCTTTAACCCTTACTACGGCCTGTTCGAATACTCGGCCAATGACACATACACTGTTCAGATCAGCCCCATGTCCGCCTTTGTCGAGAACCACCTGGAATGGTAGTACCCACACGTAGCCCCTCTCATATTTCCCCCACACACAGTTCACACACGTTTGTTCAACTCACTACAGGTTCCGATTCTGTGGTCGTATCTTGGGTCTGGCGTTGATCCATCAGTACCTGTTGGATGCTTTCTTCACCCGTCCATTTTACAAGGCTCTTCTAAGACTGTGAGTAACATTTTTAGGCATAAAAAATTTGAGTTTCTTTCCCTACAATGTTTCCGGGGCCTTAAATATTTGATCTTAAGTCTCACCTGTGGTCACCTTCTGTCAGACCAAACCTGGTACACACAGACAGCAGTAACATTAAGGTAGCACCTAGTGGTATTATGTGAGAATACAACAGGGTTAACCTAATTAGAAATCGTAGCCCTTTAAAATACTGTCAGTGAGGTTAAAAACAAAACTGCTTCTGTAAAAGTTTGGATGCAAACTGATACATGTATGTGTCTGGTGGTGTATGAATTTGGACAATGAGCACAAAAAAGCATTTTCTCGGCTACCACTTGATGAAGTCGTGTAGTGTGACCAAGTATTGTGAACTCTAAGAAAACATCTTAAATATGCAGGATTACTCCGTGTGTAAAGGATATACAGTATATAAAATAAATCCAGGTATATTTTTAAGAGGAAGTTAAAAATAGAGCATAAATATAGGACCATTAATTGTGTGTAAAATGTTGAGATAGCGTCTGATTTGAGTTGCTTTGTTCCTGTGGCGTTTAGACCTACAGACCTGTCTGACCTGGAGTACCTGGACGAGGAGTTCCACCAGTCTTTGCAGTGGGTCAAGGACAATGACATCACCAACATCCTGGAGCTCACCTTCACTGTCAACGAGGAAGTCTTTGGACAGGTCACATTTAATAAGCCTTAAGAGAAATCATCATTACAAAACATTAGCTAAACTTAACTGTACAGGAATATTGTTAAATATGAAGATAAACAAATTGTGCTTTATATTTGGTTAGTTTTTGTCAAGTAGAAAGAGTAAAAATGGTCGGTATAATAATATACTTTTTTTTAGCTAAAACTGTATTGTTATATTGTTGAAGGATGTTAATTTGCTCTTCCTGAATAATTTCAATGGGGCCATTTCAGAATGACATTACAGAGGCACTTGTATTAGCTCTTTAATATCAAACTAGCTCTTTCCAGGCACCTATTAATAAGCCAATTAAATACAATAAAATATAATTATCAACGGCTCAATTATTAGCAATTAATACTAATACTACTAATGCTAACTAAACTTCTACATGTCCCAACAGGTAACAGAGAGAGAGCTGAAGTCTGGAGGAGCCAACATCCAGGTGACAGAGAAGAACAAGAAGGACTACATCGAGAGAATGACCAAGTGGAGAGTGGAGAGAGGGGTGGTCCAGCAGACAGAGGCATTAATCAGGGGCTTCTATGAGGTCAGGCAGCACACAGCTCTTTCCACTGTAAAATTAAAAGCATGAGGAGCTGCTCTGAAAGCTGTGTGTCCCTCAGGTGGTGGACTCCAGGCTGGTGTCGGTGTTCGATGCTCGGGAGCTGGAGCTGGTGATCGCAGGGAGAGTGGAGATCGATCTCAACGACTGGAGGAATAACACTGAGTATAGAGGAGGTATGTTGTAATGTATGCAAATGTAAATGTACACACCTCATTACATATAGGTTTTGTGCCTTTCTTGTCTTGAAGCATTGTTAACATAATATTTGGCTAAAATTTCTAACCAAGTACTTAGTACGTGTTTATGTTTTAGTTAAACAAAAGATTGTATCTTAATTCTGGTATTTCTAAAAGAACTAACTGATTAAAAATCTGAAAATATAAGGAATATATTGACAAAGAGTACCATTTTTAAGTGCCATACTTAGATTACTCCCAGTGGAAAGAGTAACCAAGCAGTATACTAATGTATGCATTACTGAATTACTCTAGTAAATATGACTTATGGTTCTTATATAGTTTTTAACACTACCCATCTCTATTTTTGCCAGATCTTTTGACTTATTAGAATAGTTCAAAACAAACTTGCTGCCTTGTCAGTATTAAACTCAAATGAAGTGTTCCAGGAAAACCCAGTTCTATTCTGTGTGTCCCCCTGACAGGCTATCATGACGGCCACATAGTAATGCGTTGGTTCTGGGCAGCTGTGGAGAGATTCAACAACGAGCAGAGACTGCGCCTCCTACAGTTTGTCACTGGGACGTCTAGTGTGCCCTACGAAGGCTTCGCTGCTCTGCGAGGGTCCAACGGTTTACGGCGCTTCTGTATCGAGAAGTGGGGCAAGATCACATCACTGCCCAGGTCTGACACACACAAGCAAGACTGACAAAATGTTTTCAAAAGCTCATCTGGACAGTCTGTTTTATAGAAAATGCATTTCTGTTATACTAGTATGCAAGTTTATCCCTAATACAGTGAATCTGCTGTTGAAACCTCCTTTTTGTTCACAGTCCCATTGTTAGCCATGTAGTGCTGACTCAGGGCTAAGCTTTTGAATATAGTGATGCAAATGTCTAATTTATGGCTTAAAAGGATCATATTCTATATAATTTCTAAGATAGTAAGGTATTTTTATATAAGTTCCCAGATACTGATATGAAGTAAACATGGTCATATATTCATTTTACTTATAACAATAATTATTCACAATTCTAAAAACATTTTACATGATTTAAATGTTTTTGTTGTAAATTTGTGATTTGATTCTCAAGCCAATTTTCCAGTGTGGTTTGCCACAGTTTGTAAACATTAAAGGAGTCTATACTATGATATCCCTTCACAATATGGTAGCTAATGGCAGCCCAGATTCAGTTGTGATGTTATTGTTGTTTTTAAACTGGGAGTGTACCGATCCAGCTTTTTCACTTATGATACTGACATCAGTACTTTACTACAAGTATCTGCCGATAACTGATATTAACTCATACCATTGTAGGGACAGAAAATGGCACTTATTACCTTAAAACACAGTTAACATATTACACAAGACATCCCATTGTCAATTAACTATTGATTAGCTTTGTTCAAGTTCAAACATTATGAGACATTCTTGGCCAAAATATATATTTTCAGTATAAGGGCCAATATTCAGTACCAGTATTGTACTAGTGCATGCCTATTTTAAACCAGTAGGATTTTCAGGTTTAATATTTCTACACAATGATTTTAAATGTGTGAAATACTGACTTGCAACTGTGTGTCTCGTCTCTCAGGGCGCACACATGTTTTAACCGCCTGGACCTGCCTCCATACCCGTCCTACTCCATGCTTTATGAGAAGCTGCTGACAGCTGTGGAGGAGACCAGCACCTTCGGCCTGGAGTGAGCCCCACCGGGCCATCATCTCACGGGGTCAGAGAACAAAGACCCCCCCTCGCTCCAGAGAGAGATGGAGCCGGTACATGCAGTCTGCATACTGTGTCTGTGGAGATCAGATTCTACCACTGCAGGACACGGGGTCACAACACTGTTGAACATGAAAAATAAGGACTGCTTTAAGGAGACATTTGTCAGAAACTAAACATAGCAGATAAGTATACACCTTTTTTATTGCTTTCAAAATATATGCCGATCAAATGCACTCTTAAATACATTAAAACAGATATGATATGACGCAAACCTCTTATATCCATCAATAAATACCTATTTTCATTCAATAAAAATATTTTGTGAGTAAACATGCTCACCAAGACTACGTGATGGATGCAAGAATTTGTATTTTATTTTATTTTATTTTATTTCAAAATTATTAATTTCTTTTTCATTTTTATTGTGTGGATAATATATAATAGGCAGCCATAAAAACACCCTTTTATAGAGTCAATGCTCAAGAAGTCTGTTATTAAGTGTTATGTACGTACAATACATGTAGATATAAATTATTATTGTACTTCAGATATATAGACATTTAAATTCAATTCATGATGGCATCACAAGTCTGTATCTCATTGTAAGACACAATTGTAACACACAATGGTTAGTACAGATCAGAACTTTACATAGACTCTTGCTTGGGCTCGGGCTTTTCAGAAATACAGTACTAAAGAAGATGAATCTTGCAGGTCAAGAAACTTAACTATTTTCCCACATATTGTCTGAATTAGATGGCATATTTTGTTAGGGTTTTACTTGATACAGAGCCCCTGACATGACAAAACCATTAAAAAGAAGAGAGTAAACTTTATTGGCAATCTGGTTAATTATTATGTAACACATTCTTGGTCATTTAAAGGTGCTGTACCTGATTTTTAAATTGTTATAAATGGAACTAGTTCATTTCATACGGTTCGCAGTGGTACATAAACACTTTTCACTACTCTGAGAAACCAATGACAGTAAAGCTAACAGCAACTAGCATGCTAACGTGCACCTCCACTTGATTTTCTGACAATAAAACACTTCATAAATAGATGCAGACAGTACGCAGCATACTTGTTTTGACCTCAGAGCTGCTTATACAATATATCTGTACTGGGGCAAGTCAAATATTGCCCCCCAAAAAATGTGAAAAATCAAGTACATTGCCTTTAACGTAGAATTTGAGACTAGTAATTTTCATCTTAAAATCTTTATCAAAATGTTCAAATCCTATGTAAATTTGCCATCACCTCCCAAGTTTTTTTTTTTTTTTTTTTTTTACATCTTATGTTGATGTACAGTGTATAGAATTGCATTGGTGGAATCAAAAAATACAACAAATAGACTTTTTCCACTATTCCACTGTGTTTTTATGTAACTAGTACAATCTTTACTGCCTGATGTCAGAGCAGCGAAAATATAGTACTTTAGGGATTTATTTGTTTTATTTATTTATTTATTTGTGACTAGTTGAATCAAATGAAATAATTTTTATTTAATTTGACTTTTTATAGTTTAACAGGGCTTGTTTTAGGGCCTGTTTTCAACTACCGGAACTGTTCTTACGCATGTCTTCCACTTGCTATCTTCTAGAATGGTATATCATGTTTACATGATTTTAAATCTACATTAATAAAGAATTCTGTGTATGTATTTTATGTTAGCTCTGCAATATGTGATTCTGGTCCGGTGCATACACTGTATAATATGCAATAATGTACGTTTTGTGGCATCAACCGTACAAACTTGCAATTTCTGTTTTTTTGTGCACATTTTAAACACAACCTGAACTGCATTTGAGAACATGTTTGTAGAGGTCTAAGCTACAGGGTTAGCAGCTTGTATACATGGTAAGACCTCATGGAGACAGGATAATTTGTTGTCTGCAGAGAATATTCTATTGCCTAACAGCTGCTTGTTATTTGCTCAAAAACTGTGATTTAATTTCAATTGTGATAATTTTTGCAGCTCAAAATCCTGTTGTTGAATCAATAGTTTCCTTCGTTTAAAATCGAATTCTATTCACAACTGCACAATTCTGTTCCACTGAGCAAATTTTCTGCACTTGTGTTTTATTATTATTATTATTATTTTCAGTTTTTTGCCCAGATTTTATTTATTCATTTATTTACACATTTTACAGTCTTCTCTCAATGCGCATAACAGTAAATGTGAATCAGAAATATGAAAAACCAGGACTCTCTCCTTCTCCAGTATTCACCAGTACTCTGCTCTAATGCATTTAAACCCATTAGTCTGGCTGCACTGTGGAGGCCTTATGTACCACCAGGCTGTGCATATTTTCTACTCTTTTCTAGTTCTTTCTACTATGTGTTTACATTTGTTGCCTTCACTGCAAGCCTTGTTCATGTGTCTATGTTTTTTTGTGTGTTTTTTTTATTATTTTTTTTTAATGTTTTATATGTAGAAATTCCTGTTCCTTACTGTATTCATAATGCCATTTTAGAGCTGCATGTGGGATAAGTCAAATCACATTAATATTGTTTACTGCATTTGTCACTCAACGCTGTCAATAAAGAAAACTCTAAACCTAACATATTTTAAGTATTATCTTTAAATTTGCGCTTTGTAACTTTTCTGGAGTGTTATTGCTTTGCCTGCAATGTTCCACAGTATGGTATTACATTTGTTATCTCCATGGACACATTTTCTTGGCATACTCACCAGGCCCATTACACGTCAGATCTGTGGAGAGGCAAACCTGCTTTCAGCAAGAATGCATGTTTTTCAAAATATTTTTTAGCAGTGTAATTCATCTGTTTTTATATCAAGGCAAGAGAGATGGGAATTAATGTCATACTGTGAAACATTCCAGGTATTGAAAACATTGCCTGGATCACTGTTTTCTCTTTTCAGTTTGAGAGGAGAACCTACACATTTTGAAAGGATTTGTGTGTTTAAGATGTGAATGAATCAAAACTCCAGCTAAAGTGCCTGAACTCTAGCCAGAGCTTCTCCCTCCAACGACAGCTGCTCCACCGTCGACTAACCTCTGGCCACATTTCGTCAAATCCAAATCTAGGGGCTGCAGCCAGGGGCACTTACCACCGTCCGCCTCAAGTCCCGCATCTCAGCTTTGTATTAAGGCTCCCATTGCGCGGTCTTAGCCTCCCTCAGCTCGCTTATTTATCCAATTAAGATTCATGTTTTCTTGCTCCAGTTGCTTTGTCCGGATTAAATATTGAGCCAATCTGCAGTTGAGCTCCTGCAAATCTCTCCCAAAAATCCCGAAGGGGACGAGGCTGCTCCGAACATTAATGGCTTTTATGGCACAACATCAGCCCGAAGGACGGAGCAGAGCTGTGTTTAAGGAATGAGGTGGAGGGAATGTATTACGAAGCAGTGTTTTTGTAAAACTGACAGGACAATATTGACTATAGGCTCCCATAGGTCATATAGATCCCCGATAAAGGAAAATAAATGATGACTAGGCTCCATCCTGCTGTTTAAAGTGCTGGTCTCTGTATTAGTGTTGGGAGCAGAGTTGTGGTCTGGTGAATTAAAAGGGTATTAGGCCTATTCTGAAAAATGTATAAGGCTATTTTTTACACCTTGTTATAATAATAATATTTAATAATAAGTCAATAAATCCTCCACGTTCCCTTCTTCACACACCTTAGGCTACTTTAGTAGATTTATAGTGACAGTTTTAATGGAACTCGGACAGTTTTAATGGAACTACCACAAACTCGGCTCGTCTCATTTAGTCGAAGGTGTGAAAATGTGTATTAGTCGACTAATCCTTTTACTGTAAAGGAGAACTAGGGAGTGAGTTAGATGAAGATTTGGTATTCCTTGGTATATATATATATATATATATATATATATATATATATATATATATATATATATATATATATATATATATATATATATATATATATATACAAAAACAGATTAAACTCATGACAAACAAGTTTAATCTGTCTTTATATAAATACGTTGCTTCATTGTACTTTCTGCATAAATAGTTGTTTTTGCTGCTTGAACACTCGTGCAGGTGTAGTTTGTACAGTTTGGGTCAGATACACAGAGATACAAAATAGTATTGTGAGCTTTTGTCACGCCCCCTCGACTAATTGATCGACAGGACTTTAGCCGATCAAGAATTTCTGTAGTTGTCTAACCAACTCGATTTCAGCATTGAAAGACTGGTGTAAGGGCTCATTCTTATTGATTGAATTTAAGATTGATAATAGGTCAAAAGTGCTACTAAAATATTTTTTTGCTTGTGTGTTTACTAAACTACCACCACTATGGATAATACTTTACAGAATACAATGCCTATCCATGTCTTATGCTTAATTTAAAGACGCAAGTAACTTTTCTAGTTGGACACCAGTAAGTTTTTGATGAGGAAACATTATCACATAGATCAGAAAATGGCGTAATATATGCCCTTTAAGTCACGCTTTATTAAGGCTGTAAATATAACGTGTTGCCAAAAAATAAATAAATAATTTAACATTTAAATAAACCCATTTCCAAAGGCTTCATCAGGATAAAGTATTTTACTATAAATTTTCCGTTTGGATATGAACTTCCCTGACACAATATAATCTAATCCGATAATTTAAAAAAAACAAAATCATAAAATAATCTAATTATAGGCCTACGTAACGGTTGCCATCCATGCCCACGTATCCAGCATCTCCTTGTTTGATTTACTGGGGCGGAACTGTGCGTAATGCGTCTCACGTCACCGCCTGATGCAGCTTTGTCTCCGCTCCTTCAGGAACCGAACAGGCCCCGTGTCTCCTCCGCCGCCTCACCGCGACCCTGCTGTCTCTGCGCACGGATGGAGGGCCGAGAGGAGCCCGCTGATGCTCGGGCCAAATGACCGCCTCTACCCCCTCCACGTAGCAGCTAATCGGAGCGTCTTCCCCCCGTCGTCTCGGTGTTCTTGTCTTGACCCAAACATGCCGAGCGCACTGGTTCCGCCACTGGCCCTCGTTTTCGGGCTGTTGCTGGAGGTGAGTGGATCTTTTTGTTTTAGGGTGGATTTGTAATTTTATTTTGTCAATGTCATGGAAAATTACTAGTTTTAACAAGATTATAACACGTTGTAGCCTGGATTTAACATATAACAACAGTAAGAGATGTTGCATCCATCCTTCCATACGTGCCATCTCTTCTCTAGTGTTGTTAAGACGCAGGTTGACAATCTTTCTGGGTCACAGGGCCAGTAGGACATCTAGGTATTTTTATTTTTTTCTAAATGATACATTTAGAAAACATTCTTATAAAAAAAAATTACACTTTGCATAACCCTAACAGTAGCTCTTTTCAGCCCACTTCCTCAAAGCACACATGTGTTTACAGTTTTGGTCTTTGTTCATCTCTGTGGTCATATAGCCTAAGAAATTATGCTTGGTTGCAGGTGACTGAAGCTAAGAAGTACTGTTGGTACGTTGAAGGAGGATACCCCATCTACTTTATGTGAGTAGATTGCTTTTCTAACAGTAGATCATAACCATCAATCATAATTTAATTTGATTTCATCTAGTTAAACGTAATCTAAACAGACATTTAATATTTCCTGACATATTTTAACCAGTGCAATTCAACACAAATGTAGTTGAAAATTTGACTCTAATCTGAACTCCACCCTAAACCACATGCTTTTTGCCTTTTAGAGGATTGACTGTAGACATCTGAAAAATATGTGTGCTGATCATTCACGATTAGAAAAGACTGAATATCAAAAAAATGTATTTACTGCACAGTCCTACTACCTGGTGTATTGTGTTTGCTTGTATTTCGCAGAGTACATTTACTTGCTTATCTTGGGAAAACTAACACTCAAGAACATTCTCAAGTGTGTAATAACCTTAAACTCATGGTCATATACTGATATAATGTGGTTCCTTTGTCTCATTGTGTCCTTTCCATCGGTTTTAGAATGCTGAAAACCATTTGATTGTTGCCAAACTATTTACTGGTCGTAGTCATCCCAGAAAATCTCATAATGTTTGAACATTTCTTGGTACAAAGTTGTTCTGTAGTTACTTTAGAGATTAATAACCTCTACATAATGCACTTAGATCAGTTTTGCCTTATAGTATTTTTGTTTAAAGGAAATAAAATACTATTTTCAGTCTCTGCAATGGTATCAGTTGGCATCAGGTATTGACAGATACTTTAATTCGTAGAATTGAAATCAGTATTGAAAAAGCTGGATCCCTGCATCCCGAGCTAAAACCAATGAAATGGTAGAACCAGCATGCATCAGTAAACATAGGTGGTCTCCTAGTTACCTGTCTTCACATTCACACAAACTGTACAGTCTGCAATAGGCTATATTTAACCAAAATGCAAACTCACGCTTATGTTGTGATTTGCAGATGCCGCTCGTATGAGGACTGCTGTGGCACACGCTGCTGTGTGCGGGCTCTGTCCATTCAGAGGCTCTGGTACTTCTGGTGAGTCTTCACTTCTAACAAATATAGGCCTAGTAATAGAGATTTGTAAGGTTCTGGTACATAGTGGTAGAAATTAAGTTATTACATTATTTTTGTTCCTGCATACATTTCGTCAAGACTTTTTAGCGATTGGTGCATTTATGGATAGACTCATTGTATGGATATACATCATTATGGCGTATATGGATATAAATAAGTATAATTTGCCTTTGTGACATTATGATTTCAAGATTGAGGTAGAGGGTAGGTCAGAATTCCAAGGTGGAATTTGCTGCTTAGCTGTCAGATTGCATTTTTTTTTACATGTAAATCTGGTTTAGGGTTAATAGTTCCATAATAACTGAGCCTATCCACTTGAAACAATCTTCTTTGTCAGCATAAAGAAAAAAAAAAGCAAAATTATTTGTTTACAATTGCAGTAGTACCCACATTATTCAACCCAAAAATGTGATTGTTGTCAGTTGAAAGGACCAAAGTTTCAAAGGTAGATTATGTAACTTTTCTGATAGAGGGCCCATCAAATTCTTTTCTCCGTGGAGATGTTATTGCGTTGACTGGAAATTTAACAGTATGGTATTAATCTTTTCTCTTGTCATGGAGTCCAAACCAGACCAAGTTACTGGTCAAATCTGTGGAGAGGCAATAGGCATTTTTGAGCTGTAAAACCACCTGTAAATGAATAAATATAGCTGTTTCATGACATATTGTGCAACATTTCAGACAAAGGAATGACATATCCATAGAAACAAGCAGGCAATGGACCCCCAAATGAAAAGTTACATAGTGCCCCTTCAAGAATAATATGACAAGATTCTGTCAATCTATGACAAATACTATATCTGTCTTGGATCTGGAAAACAGCATAGTGGAGATAGAATATTTTCGATGAGGACTTAATTGCGTTTCTCTGTCTCCAGATGCTCAGGTTCACCAGGCATAGACATTACATTAGTGAGTATGTGTGTGAGTGGGTATTTATCACATTGTGGGGACTAAAATCTGGACACTTGCGTCATGGGGGCCTGTCTCCCTTGTAATCCTTTATTATTAGATCAACAACATTATATAAAGTTAAGATATGGGTTAAAATAGGTTAAGGTTAGGGTTTAGATTAAGGTTAGGCAAGTAGTGACTTTAAGGTCAGGATCAGTCTCCAGGAAATTAATGTCAAAGTAATGTCCCCTTAAGACATAGAAATCCAACCTGTGTTTGTGTGCATCTATGTGTTTTTGTGTGTGTGTGTGTGCGCGTTTGTGTGCGCGTTTGTGTGTGCGTCTGTGTGTGCTTTTGTGTGCGTGTGTGCTCAGGCTGCTGCTGATGATGGCCGTGCTGTTCTGCTGTGGAGCTGGCTTCTTCATTCGCAGGAGGATGTACCCATCTCCTCTGAGGGACGAACCCGCCTTCAACGTGTCCTTCACCAGACACCCTGTCAACTCTCCAGGTACCCCAGGCTTGTGTGTGCACTACATGAGGAGATTAATGTATCAAATGCACATGTGTGTTCTGAAAGTAAGTCATTATAATCAGTAAATCTAAGGAGCTATAAAAAGTCATTTACTGACTTCACTTTCCCCCATGAACCCAAAACATGTACTTTCCAGGTAGTGCTAACCAGAGGTAGCAGTACCATTAGGCAAAAGTAGATGGCTCCCTAGGGCCCCCAAACCTGGGGGGGCCCTCAAACAATTGCCCTCAGTGCCACTAATCGCTGAGGCCTCAGAGCAATTTGATTTTCTCTCAATATGACATTAAATGAGAGTAATGTACTTTTAAACAATAATCATAAGAAAAAAAATCATATGTAATGGATGTAAATTTAATTGTATTAGCAAAAAAAAAAAAACTACTTTCAGTTCTGGTTATCTAGTAGGCTACCTGACTAATAAGACAAGTTTCCAATCCACCATAATTCAAATAAATAGAGATGTGCATGTATCAAGACGAAGGGGGAAAAACAGACAATAAATATATTTTTAAAAAACAAAAACAAAAAAAACTTACATTATAGTAAGGGCCTCAAACTCAAGTTCACCTAGGGCCCCCAAATTGCTAATTCCAGCCCTGGTCCTGACCAAGCCTAGCTCAAGATCTGGCGACTGGTCTCTGAACGCTCACTGCTTCTGACAGGCTGCCCCAGCGATACTGAAGGACAATTTCCCTACAGGGACAATAAAGTGTTTAACAACAACAGGAAAAGCAGATTTCTGTCTTTAGCTGTTGGCCTACGGTTACATAGGATACATCTGTTTTTATTGGGGATTGCAACTCATTGTTTTGAGCCCTGTCTGTATTATTATGTTATGATGTTTGAGTGATGTCCTCTTGTCCACAGTGTCCCAGCAGCCAGGCCCTGTCCATGCCTACAGGGTGAACGGAGTGCCCGAACCTGTGGTGTACCCAGCCTCCTACCCCCCACCACCGTCCTACTGCAACCACCCCCCACCCTCCTATGAACAAATATTCCAAAACAGCAACAAGACGTAACTCCGAGCACAGACTTTTGGACTGAGGGACTGAAGGAACCCTCTCTTAGATGAACTGGAGTTTGTTTCAATGGTTCTGCAGCACCAAACACACAGCATGACACGGCAATGATTTAAAGTAAAGTAAAGTAAAATTTCTATGACAGCTGAGGGTGGACCTAGAAAATTTATTTAACTTTTAATGGTTAGATTTGCGCCTCTAGTGTCCTATTAAAAAATAATAGATAACAAAATGATGTGATCCACAACAGTATGCAGGTAAGGTTAAAGCTAGAGCACATGTCACACCTTTTTTACTGTTACAAGAGCTTGATTATGATGGGCCATTAAGATCATTACAGTAGGACTTACAGTAGGGCTAGTGTCAGTAACTGAGTAGCGATTCTGAAATGTGGTTGTTTGACCATACTTAAAGCCAAAGGAAAATTGATCTTTAAAAAGCATGGTTCTACAGGATCTACTCAAGATGTCCTAATGACACTTTCACATTCTTTGTATAAACTTTCAACCTAAAACTACAAATTTCCAACACACATATATTTACAAAAGACACAGGGTACAGTACGTGAGTGGCAGAAAAATCCAAAGCACACTGGCAGAAATAATTTTAACATGTAGGCTATATTTCTCTGCCTTTTTTACTTCTCTTTATGAAAAGGCAGGTTTTGGTCATTTCAAAGTAAAATGTATGTACAATTTCAGTTTGGAGTAAGTGACTTCACTGTAGTAGCTTGTAACTGTTCCTGCAAATAGTCTATTAAAGGTGCTGTACCTTAATTTTTACTTAAAACATGAAAAAGAGAACTAGTTCATTTTAAATGGTTTGCAGAGATTCAAAGTTATTCCAGACTTTTTTAAATTCAGGGCATTCTAATTATTCACCACGATGAGTTTATAAATGCTTTTCACAATTTTCAGAGACGACAGCAGAGTTTTGCCATCACTAAGCTAATAACATCTAGCATGCTACAGCACATTTCCTGATTATTGGACAATAAACTGCTTTATAATTGGATGCAAACAGTACATGGCAGGCTTATTTTGACCTCATGAGCTGCTTATAGAATATCTGTAGTGGGGCAAGACATATTTTGCTCAGAAACATGGAAAAAAATCAGGTACAGGGCCTTTAATGATTTAAACTTTTTGAATTATAAAAATTTAAGATAGCTGGATTTCAATTTTATACTTACTGACTTTGAAACTATTGTCCATCTTTGCATCTCAAATTTATCCTGTACATGGATGTATATTTGTTGGTTCCTTCTGGGCAGAGCCACACCTCCTTCCTTTTCAACAAGTGCTTCTGTGTGTTTTTAAAGTCCATACACTTTCTGCTGATCTGTTCTACATGTAAACTTCTTTGAGGGGTGGGAATAGTTCGGCACCTTCAGAAACGGTATTTCTGCAAATACCAAAACCTAAAGTTTCAAGAAGAGTGAAGGAGGACTCAACATAGAGGACCATGCCACCAAAAAGGAATGACACTTTGCCAAATACTTTGTCCAGGCACAAGTCTGTAGTTTTTCCCATTGCAGATTGGTGGACTTCTTGTAGCTTGTGGAGTTGCTGGTTAGCAGGGCTCATGTTTGCATGTTGTATTCTTTGTGCAGACAATGGACAAATGTGATGGACTTGTTTGAGCACAAATGGAGGTGCGTATTTGAGGTGGCACTACTTCAGGTGGCTGTGCCAGGCCTTTGAACAAATCAAATAAAAACATTGCGTCTCACACCTTTAAAGAAGCGCAGTCTTTTCTGGTCTAAATGTCCCTTGATGTAATCAGCTAAATGTGCCTTGCAGTGGGTGAAAGTGTTCAGTCTTCTGACTGATTAGTGTCATGGAGGTCATAATGGTTTTTATGCGCCTGTGTCTTTTTTTCAAACCTTTTTATGTTAATGACGTAAGAGAATTATACCAGCTCCATTAACCATTTGTTACCAAACCTTGTGAAAGCCTGATCTTGTCAGAACTCAGAAGCTTAACAGGGCTGGGCTTGGTTAATATTTGCTGGGAATACCAGGTGGGACACCTGTGGCAAAAATGTTTGTGTCCTTTGGCAATACATTTCAACCATAGTGCCTAGTATGAAAGTAATGTGTGCATGGTTTAAGGGGCCGATAACCAATTGGCAACCTCACTTGTGTCAGTCTGCCCCAGCGCAGCTGTGGCTACAATAGTGCAACCATAGAGTGAATGAATAATGCATTGCACATCAAAAAAGTGCTATATAAGTCCAATACACTTTTATCAACAGATTTATTTGCTAATTTCAAGGTTAATTTTCAACATTAACAAACCAGTAATAGTTGTCATTACATAACCTAACAAAACTACTCAAATTAAATCCATCTAAAATCCTGTCACACGAGAATGTGATAAATGCAATTATTAGTTTAGTATACTTATCATTAACAATAAAATACTTTCTGTTGAAAAAAAGAAAAAACTGAGAGGCTCTGCTTAGGAACACCAGTTTATTAGTTGGCACTTTGAGAACTGTTAAAGGTACTTAGAATGTGAAATAGAAACAAGCACATACTTATTCTTGGGCTGCATGGACACAGAAGCATAGTTACAGGGCTGGCCAATCAGACGCATGCACTCACATTCAGGAGGTCTGTGCATTCACGGGCTGTCGGCACCACACAACACACAGCTACATAACAGACAGGACACTGCAGAGGGAGGTACAACACACATGTACAGTCCTCTTACTGTTTACTCCAACAGAAACGTGTCATGAGGTCAAAAAGAAAGAGATTGGAATCATTAGGATGCTAAACAAACATGTCATATAAATATGGTCACTAAAAGTGAAGGATATTCTAATATTTTAATCTTCTGTTCCTTATCCCTTTATTCAGTTTGGCAGTTTTAATCTCAGAGACCCTTCTAACCAGCCAGACATAGAGATTGGAGTAGGTAATGGGGAAAAAATGTCCAGGCACAATGGCTAAGGGGTAAGCATTCTTTCCCCCTGCAGGCTGGTTCAACTCCTAGGTCTGTAAAGAGTTTGCATATTCCCCCAGTGTCCTCTAGGCTCTTTACCTCTGGAGATGGGTCCCCATGCACTGAATTGCAGTTTCTTGCTGCTCCTGACATGTACAGAAACAAACATGCACCTGTACCTTTAATAGTAGTATGCATGGAACAGTAGTTTGCACCTAGAATTTAGGGAGATGGAACCAGCATCCTTCCACTTGTGGGCGAAATCTTTACCCTAAACCACTGTCATCCTAAAACGAGATATTCAGTGAAAGAAATATAAGAACTCCAAACAAACTTCAGCAATCACAACTAGAATATTGCATACTGATAACCTGAGGAGCCAGCCCTACTTTCTTAGCTGACCAGACTAAATATTTAATGGCCTACATGAAAAAAAAAAAAAAGAATTATGTCCAGAACCCCCTTTTACAAACAATTGTTTGTATTAATATTTTTGAGTCAAAGTTCTATGCATTAACAGGCACATGGAGAATAATGCATTTAGAGTCAATTAAAATGGTGGTGAAGCCAAGCTGAACAGGCAAAGCATCCTTTGTGCCCTGTGCATGCTATTGGACATGTCGTGTTCAAACAGGTGTTTCATGATGAGAGGAGCAGAGCTGAAAAAGACACCAGTTACACAGAGCATGCACAGCCAGGGTCTCTGGCCTCAGTGCTGCCAGCACAGACAACACACAATACAGTCCACGCTGCTCCACAGTCCTCCAGGTACAACACAACAGGGGCTCCTGGCTCCTGAGGGCCCTCTTCTCTATCAAGTGCCCTTCCTCTGTGAGGGCCCAAGTCAGTATCAGAGCTCAAAGGCCGGGAAACAAGATGCTTCAGGGTTTGCCATCTCAGACAGGTAGTGGATGGTCCCAGCCATTCCTGAAACCACAGACTTCAATTAAGTGTTGTTAATGTGGCCTCAGATCTGTTTTTGTGTATTATATATTTTATTTATTTAGCTTTTTTAATCTTGAGATTTGAGGTAAGCCGGCTCATACACGCACGGTTAAGGATTGATTTATTCTATCTATAAGATACACTCCAATACAGTGTTCAGAGTTCTGTGTACCTTCAAACAGAGAGTAGGGTCTGTCTGGGATCCGGCAGCCATGGGTGCCATAGTCCAAACACCACTCTGCAAACTGCACACACAGACACATACATGAGCTTCTTCCCATACTCAGGACACTCAGTACACTGTCACTGAACAGTGGTGGTCAGGCTGACCTTACAGGCCCGGTACAGGTACTTCTGCTCCTGAGTGACTTTATACATGGAGAGGAAGGCGTAGCCATTGCCTGCAGTGCCGTGACAGATGCTGTAGCCTTTCCGAAGCAGGCCGCGCTGCCAGATGACCTCAGCACAGTCTGAGGCCTCCTTCAGGTACTTCTCCTCTTTAAACACCTGTATGTGAGTGACAAACCACATGGTAATAATTCTGTTAGTAATGCTGTAGCAAAGATAATCAGATATATCAAACATAACATTCCCATGCAGCGTGTTGTCCTAAGAGTCATGAGTGACAGCTCTACAGTAGCAGTGCACATGCCTGCACACAGGGGGCAGAGCAGCTTACCTTGTGGGCCATCAGGAGCATATGGATGACCCCAGGCGCCCCATGGCACCAGTGTACCAGACGATCTGTCTCATTGCTCAGGGACGATGGGAAGTTGCCTGAGCGAAACTTCTTGTGGCGGACGTAATCGATGCTGGGCCGTACCAGCTCTGCCAACATGTCAGGGTGGACTTTGGCGCTGGGCTGTGGCACATACACACAGTCATCTGTATTAGTCCTGTAGTATGGGCTCACTCTTTATTTGCAGAAGGCTACACTGTACATAGCGAAGAGGGAAGGACATATGCTCACCTGTAGGAGCATGTAGTAGATGCCAGCCAGGCCGTGAGCTGCTCCCACATACTGCTTCTTGTGCCATTCGTACAGCAGGGGGCAGCGTTCAGACTTTTTCTGCTCTGCTGACAAGCTCTTTCCAGACTCCACAATGCATGTCACCACCTGTAAACCGAAATACAACTACTGAGCAATGCTGTAACACTACTTCAACAAAAAGAATGCAACCATCCTCAAATTTGCATTGACTGCTTTTCATCATGAAAGTAGAACACTAAACATATTCAAACAGAGCCTCATAAGATCATACCATGACAGTCACTCCAATCAGTTGCAGAAGTACAAAGTGTTAAAAAACAACTGCTGCCCAACTATATTGACCATAATATTGTATCTGAAAAATCTTGTCTGCTGAAATGCTGTATGCTCCTGTCACCTGTGAGAGTGTGGCCTCATCAACAGCCTCAGCTCCAATCTCTTTGCAGACATAGAGCAGAGCAAAGAGGTATCCGGAGCGCCCATAGAGGATCTCATCAGGCATATCCCCATCAGGGCCCAACACAGAGGCCTGCAGCTGCAGCAGACTGTACACACAAACACCAGCACATTTACACATGTGGGTGCACTGGATCATATCAGAAACATACAAAAAGGTAACATGAGGTACAGCTGTCCTCACAGGGACTCACCGGGACAGACAGTCTTTGCTCTCAGTAGTGTTGCCCAGTTTGTGGTGCACCACAGCGCCAACTGCCAGGGGCCCGGCATCTCCGCACAGGAAGGTCACTCTGCGCCCATTAAGGATCCTCATACTCCTTTTCACATAGTCAAGTGCCCTCTGCAAGTGAGATGCCTCTCCTGACACCCTGTGCAGCTGCAGGTACAATAGGGCAATACCTACACATATGACAAAGCATGAGCCATTCCACCAATAATGGACCAAATTAACAGCTGACATCAGGTGGCACCTGTCCATCCAGTGTAGGCTGAGAAATCATGAGGGTCTGCAGTCTTCAGACCCTCCTCCATCTGCTGCAGAAGGTCCTTAATCTTACTCTGCACTCTCCTCTGGAAGGATGCACTTATCTAAACATACAAAACAGAGGCACATGTTAGAGGGAAACTATACCAAACCCTTGCCATGCATACTGAACATGTAATGCTATTTCTGGAGATAAAGAAGGAAAGGCGTGTTTAAAGTAATAATTAAACAATGAGCACAGTCTGGATGTGGATAACAAGTTACCGTGTAAAAAAAAAAAACAAAAAAAAAAAAACATAACTGGTTCAAACTGTCCGAGATTCGGGGTTGGCTGACTGGGGTAATCGTACAAATCCATAAACTCCAGTATGTTCTGCTTGTGTTTGTCTTGTCACTGAGACATATTTCATTTAATTTATGCATTCCTACAGCTGTATTTAGTGACTCAAGAAGCATTTAACATTATGTAAGGTGCCAAAGCACAAACTGGTACAGATTAAACACGGCCTGTCAAAACAGATGCTTTGGAGCGCTTATGTCTAGCTAAAGTTAGCTTAGCAGAATGTTTATCATAAAATATAGACAGTGGATCGCATTACAGTCACCTTGCCATCGTCGATGGGCTCCCGGGGGTCCGCGTCTGCCTCCACAGGAGAGCTGGCCGTGCCTGGGTCCCAGTTTGGGTATGGATTTGGGAAAGAGCGCTCCTCCATCTCTGCGTCTGAGGACAGCAGCTTCAGGCGCTTGGACATGTTCTCTCCCATCACAACGGCGGCTGCGGGGGGACAAAACACCTCCCGCACTCTGGAGGAGAACCGCAGATTATAAAACATCCAAAAACATGGCATTTATTATTATTTAAAGACAAAACACATTAAGTCAGTAAAAGAACCAATAGCCTTATGGCAAAATAGATGCCTAGAGGTTAGTCTACAGGTGGACTCAGGATCAGAAAACATATACAGAAACAGAAATCTTACCTTGTATTGGCTGAATTACCGAAAGGGTGAAGCGAGCTGTGGTAAGAGCAGTGCGGGGCTCTGGACGGCAGCAGGCAGCGGGGGGCCGTGCGCTCTGCGGCTGTGGCAGACACAGAGCCCGCAGTGCTCCGGTGATGAGTGCCGATGTCCCCCCAGTCAAAGCTGGCATCGGTGCGTCTGGTGACCGCTCATCGTTTTCATCCTTTTTACCAGAACTCAATGACTTTCCCAAGATGCTCGGCAGCGCCGACAGCTCCCCACCCCGGCCACCTCCTCACAGCAGACCGGTCCAGTCGCGCTGACAGATGGTACTGGTGCGCCTGCACTCAGGCACAGCACAGCCCCCTTCACGGTGCACTTTCAACAATCAACCTCATACACTGGAGGATAGGGAGGGGATTACAACACAGTCATTTATCACCGAATTGCTTTGGAACAGTTCAAAGTCTTAACTTGAATCAGAAATGAATATTTTATTGAAATGGACATTTGTAAAAAATGAAATCGACATTCGTTGCCAGAAAGAGAGCTAATAAGAGTGAGAGGAGGCGACAGGACCGAGGTGAGAGGAGGAGAAGAAAGGGGTCAGAGCGGGCCAGTGACAATAGATCTATCCAGGGTTAGTGATAGAGGAGGGTATTGTCAGTTGAGGATAGTAGAGGATAGGACACTGCTGGGGTGCGGGGGAGGTGTGAGTGGATGGGAGTGTGTTATTATTTTTATTTTTATTTTTTTACTGGTAAACGATGACTCTCATTTTTGCATCATGAGCTCCGTGTGTTTCAGCAGTGTGTAATAATCTGTCGCGCCAGGGCGGGGCAGTAAAGGGCTACGAAGACGTTTTGGCGCATGCGTCCTCCCGTTTATGTCACAACAACAATGGCGACGTCCATTGCAATGCGCTGGTTCAATGTGAGGGAAAGAAAATGTCATGCCAAATGTCTCCAGAAGCTTGAAGCGTTGTTCTCTACCCGAGCTGGTGTAGACGTAACACGGGCCGAGGGCTCACCGAAGGACGAGGGAGGTGGGTAAAGCGCTGGTCCCGGTTTATGTTGCAGTGTATGTAAGATGGTGATTCAATGTTCAGTCCAATAAAAGTCTGACAGACGACCATGCAGGCAAAGAATACCCTACACTGAATATGTGGATACCATTTGGTTTGGACCTTTTGTGTTTTATTGACAAAAACGCCGATCCAATCTAATGTATTTTGGAACCTGCTTCAGAAATCAATATGTATTATATTATTAGAAAACTTACCAAATTGTTATAGGGAAGTAATTATATTGTTATAGAAGGCATAATTTCACACATTTCCACTTCAAATCAGAACTATAGAATTCCCATTGTATTACACACAGTTTCCAAAAGGAAGTGTTTAAATCATCCATATCTTCCGTGAATGGACCAATTTTTATCTGAACTCTTCTGACAAATTACCACCAATATGTGTACTTAAAAATGAACAACATATTGTTTCATTCTTAGTGAAAAAGAAGAACACACCAAAGGCATTGCACGTCCTTCAAGCAGAGCGTCGAGCAGAGGCAGAGGTCGGTCCTGATCAGCTGTCTCCCCAAAACTCACCACAATAAGTTCCTCAACTACCTGTCCAGACACGGACATGTCAACAAATGCTTCTTCTATGAAAGCTTTGTAAGTAAAGCATTATCTGACTGTCATGGAGGAATATTAACAGTAATACTGAATGACAACAGTATGGAAGTGGTCATGAGTGTTAAAAATGTCAAATTACAAAGATTTCACAAGTAATCACAAACAGTAAAGTGTTACTCACTCATCTACTAGTGTATCAATACAACATCTTTATTGCATAATTTCCTTTGTCGAAATCTGAATAAGAAAGAAATCAGATTTTCAACATTGCCATCATGGATTCCAGTGGCTCAAGTGGTTCAAGCACTTGAAGGTCAGAGGTTCATACTGTCATTGTGTCCTTAGGCAAGACATTTTACCTAGTCTGTAGTGTCTGCACAAGTAAGCTTTCACCAGTCTAATCCAAGGAAGTTCTGACTGTAATAGAGGCTTACCACCCCCAATTGTAGAACGTCATTATGATGTATTATGTCCAAGGACACTTATTATGTCCAAGAAGTACTATATATTAGGACCTGCTTTAGTCTTAGTATTAAATTTAAATTACTATGTCCTATGTTATTAGAAAAAATAAGATGAGGATCTAACTGCTGCTATACAACATAATATGTAACTGTTTACATGAAATTTTAATAATCTGACAACTCCAGAAATCAGATAATGGTCAGACTTGGTGTAAATATAGGCAATGTTTGGATTCCAGTGGCTAAAGTTGACCAAGCACTTGTCCACCAACCTGAAGGAGCCGCATACTGTTATTGTGTCTTTAGGTAAGACACTAATCTTACCCTGTGTGTTGTGTGGGCATGAGTGACTGGTGATGATCAGACTGACTGCAGCTGTGACTACAGTAGTAGTAGTAGTAGTAGTAGTAGTTGGAGTCATAGTCGTAGTTGTAGTGAAAATTAACACTTTGGATGTTTTATTTTCCAGGGCACCTATGCTGTGGTGGAGTTTTCAGATAACGACGGGGTGCAATCTCTTCTTGACAGTGCAACTATCCCCAGCATCAGTCATGAATCTGTAGTGCCTTTGAGGTCCAGACTACTGTCCTTACGAAGCATCAACACTGTGAACACAGACATAAAGAACATTCCCCAGTGTCAGCCCCAGAGAACTGTGTCCATCAACGAGCTCATCCAGCAGCTGTCCTCTTGCGACAATGTAAGTGAAGATGATCGGTGGTGTTAATTTTTAGGGGTCTGTAGTTTAAGTTTGTGATGGAGGGTAGATAAGATACAATTCACTTCTTATACAAAAAGGTGAATTGGCTGATGCTATGCCTCTTTAAGTAAGAATGAATGCTACGCTATTATCTGATTTATGCTATAATGTTGTTTAAAAAAACATACAGAGAGTTGCGTTTTGTTTCACATGTTTAACATACACCCCATATATTTAGACTGAGTTCTTCTCTCTAAGAGAAAACACTCTGTTTTACCTTATGGTGTTATGTGGTAATGCAAGAAATGCTTCACTGTGTTTTTAAACTCCATACACCTTCACTAGAATCATTTGGATCATTTCTGCTCTAGAATTGCAGATCACTACTGAACTCAACGGTAGCTGTTAATTTGATAACTACTGCATCATGACATTACAAAGTGGAACCAAGCAGACTAATAATAAAGGGTTACTCAAACATGCGAATGAAACAAAACACAACTCCATGTATGTTTTTGGTAAAGTAAAAACATTCTAACATGGCTTAAAATTCACAAGAGTAAAGTTTGCTAAATTAATTAAAATGAATTCTGGAATTCTGAAATAGGTGAGTTTAAAGGTATATTGTAGAACATTCCAGACAAAGAAATAACATCTCTGTGTTATGTAGTGGATTCTTCACCAGAAAATTACATACTGCACCTTTAACACTATTATTATGCTATTGTTATTCCATCTATTTTGGCAGACATTGCAATTAGGCCTGTCGTGATAACACATTTTGACATGCGATATATATTGTTTAAGATAACATGGACGATAAAGGATAGTATTGAAACTATGCCACTAGCACCAGAAGCCTTAAGGATTATTTAAAAAAACAATTTTAATTGTATAATACTGTAAAAATAAATAATAAACTGCATTAAATAAATAGAAGAAATTAAACACAGTAATTATTTGAATGTAATTACAGGCCCAAATGCAATCAGACATAGCTTTAAAACAGTTGAGTTAGTAGCCACTAGTGCTAATTCTCAACTCCCATGTAACTCATCTTTGCTGCCCTCCATGTCTTTATTGTGAAAAGTTTGCTCTTTGTTGACCCAGCTGGAGCAGCAGATCATGTCCCTGACAGAAGCCCACTCACTGACGGAGGAGAACAGTCGTCTGCGTTTCCTGGTCTGCTCTCTGCTCAATGACATCTCTGCTGCCTATTTCCCAGAGAGCTCCATTAGGCCCTTTGGATCCTCTGTCAACGGCTTTGGGAAGCTGGGCTGTGACCTCGATATGTTTTTGGACCTAGATGCCATTAGTGCAGGCAGCTCAAATATGGTAATTGTTTTAGACTATTAGTATTCTCAGTGTTTTCACAGATAGTATTTGGCTTTCAAAATTCCACCAGGACTGGAACTAGACCAGAACTACACTTAAGATAGCACCAGGACTGAACCAGGACACCTGGACTGAACTTGTACTTAACCATCATTATTTGCTATGTCAAGGGTGGGCGTTTTTTCCCCCAATTCCAATCCAGGCATGTGCCACGTAGGGCCAGACAAACACGATCGTTGCTGTAGCAAAAGCTCATAAGCAAATTTCTGTCAGGTATAAGCTGCTGTAATCTATTATAATGAATAATCATTAGCAAAAACTTGCTGCGGGGCTGGCCAAGAACCAGGTGGGTGAAAAAATCTCCCTGAAATTCCCAAAATCTGTAGGATTAAACCAGTAGTTAACCATGGACCAAATCAGGACAAAACAAAGACTATACCTGGTCTGGACATAAGATTTAAATCAAATCTAATCTGGTATTAAACCAGGTCTAATTCAGGTTTAAGATAGGCCTAAACCAGAACATAAGTAGGCCAGTAGGTGTAAGGCAATTTAGCATGATATTTTTCCTTTATTGATACCAGAATGGCTTGAGTGTACTTTGTTTATGTTCACAGCCCCAGTCTGGCATGTACGTGGAGTACCACATGAAGAGGGCCACTTCGGAGCGAGCGGTAACTCAAAGCGTGCTGTCAGTCATTGCAGAGTGCTTAGAACAGTTTGGTCCAGGCTGTGTGGGGGTGCAGAAGATCCTAAATGCTCGCTGTCCTCTGGTCCGCTTCACCCACCAGCCCTCAGGCTTTCAGTGTGACCTCACCGCCAACAACAGGTCTATACTCATTTGACATATATTACTACAGTTCTGTAACATAGAGACTCCTTTTTCTTGTACAATAAAAAACATAGTATGTAATGGGTGCAAACTGGCTGTAATTAGCCTTCATTTTGACATTTGTTTTTTATCATTTATTTTTAGATTTCACTGAATGATTGCCAGGGTTTCAGTCCTGAAATACTCCGCTGAATGCTTAATGTGATAAGATTTCGATTTTAATTTTATCTCTCGTATTTCTTGTAATTTTTTAATGTTCCCATCAAAAATAGTTCTCAATATGTCACAGTAAAATGCAAATGCAGATAGAGCTAGCTGCTTTTGCCATATACTCCTCATGGGCACAAAAAACAACAAGAAGGAAGCAAGGAACTCCAGCCTTAAAGCAGAGGTTACAAAAAATGCTGAGTTTGATGCTTTTTCTGTCAGGGTGGCCATGCGGAGCACTGAGATGCTGTACCTGCTCGGAGAGCTGGACCCTCGGGTGCGGGCTCTGGTCTTCACTGTACGCTGTTGGGCTCGAGCTAATGGTGTCACCAGCTCCATCCCCGGAGCCTGGATCACCAACTTTTCCCTGACCCTCATGGTGGTCTTCTTCCTCCAGAGGAGAAACCCCCCCATTCTCCCCACACTCGACCGCCTTAAAGAGCTTGCAGGTAAGCCTATGT
This sequence comes from Boleophthalmus pectinirostris, assembly GCF_026225935.1. Classification (NCBI taxonomy): domain Eukaryota; kingdom Metazoa; phylum Chordata; class Actinopteri; order Gobiiformes; family Gobiidae; genus Boleophthalmus; species Boleophthalmus pectinirostris. The sequence goes on from NW_026571070.1 coordinate 24,964,788, forward strand.
ACTCTGAAGCAGTGTAGATCCAAATATCATAAGAGAATAGATCCTGTGTCTAAGTTAATCCAATTAAAATGCTGTTCCTTTCAGAGCCCTCAGAGAAGTGTATCATAGATGGAAATGACTGCACGTTCACCAGTGACTTCGACAAGATTCAGCTGGAGCCCAATACAGAGTCATTAGGTGGGACTGAGCCAAAACATTTAGCCCTAATACTATTACTAACTACCCTTTTCTGCTTCAGATCAACTGCTGAGTGACTTCTTTGAGTTTTACAGCACGTTTCTCTTCAACAGAATGTCTATCAACATCAGAAAGGTATTAAAACCTACTTTCTTTACTGTAATTTCTGACAGGATCTTTGTTACAATATCAAACTGCTTCCTGTAGAGGGCACTGTAACACCTGAACCACCTCAGTAAACGTCACAATAAATCAAACCTAAAGTGCATAGTTAAAAGAGGGCTGTAGTAGTTGAAGTCTTGACCACTCTGTTGCAGTGACTGTTGTGCAGAGAATAATGCAGTGAGGGCTTAAATTAAATGTGTGTAAAAGCTGTAAGGAAACCAAGGAACTATTTTGATAAAAATTTTAATCTTATGTAAAACACAAGTTAACTTAAGAGAATTATGTTCACCAGGCTTAAAGAAGTAGATTTTCTGTAGTCAAAGATGTAAAAAAAAGTAATTCTAATATTATTCACTCACATTTAGTTAGATAGTGTTTCACATAACTTTTCCAGCCCAAACCATCCAAACCGCAGAACCAATAGTCCTGCGATAGCTTGTGAAGTCCTAATCACACACTCTCTTATCTCTTATCTGACAGGGTAAAGAGGAGCACAAGCCGGAGCTGGGGCCCCTGTACATCCAGAACCCCTTTGAGACTTCCTTGAATGTTAGTAAGAACGTCAACACGGCTCAGCTGGAGCGTTTCGTGTCCCTGTGTCAGGAGAGCGCGTGGATGATGCAGAGCGGAGGAACCCTCACCACACTGCTCCAGCCCTCTCAGATCTCTGCCGTCAAGCGCAGGAAGAAGAGAAAAGTTGAACCTGCCAGTGAGAGGATAAAAGGGCTTCTAGAATCTCTAAGGACCAAAAATAATGTGCAGAAGAAATGAAGTTATGGACAAGTCATTTTAGTTTTTTTTTTTTTTTTTTTTTTTCTAAGGAAATGATATGTACTGTACCAACAACTGTAATGGTCCAGATTACTCCACAAATTCACACACTCTAATAGGCTTGTTTGAGATGAGGGGATGCAGTTAATCTACAACTGTATTACATTGTATTTTGTGAAGTATTCATGGGTTTCAAGCATCTTTAAAACCAAGGCATGTTGCCATGGCAATAAACCTCATATATCATATTTTTGAAAGGTACTCAAAATATCAGTACCGACTTCTTGACAATACGTTTATCAAGATGGATATTGATACTTTTAAACAACATAAATTCATTAGAAATTGCAAAACTATACACTTATTTATCCACTGACAACTGCATGAAAGGTGGATCTGCTGTGTTTAAAATGGGACTAATTCTGAAGATCTGAAGATTCTGATTGGAAGGCCATTGTGAACATGAAACTCCAGTGCATTATGCAAAATCAAAATATTGATTTGGTAAACTTTTAACACTGGTTTTAAGGGTTATCCATGTACCAGAACACCATATATAATCTAACAATGACAAATCATCACATGTGTTTTATATGACATCACTACAGTACTGGGATGTATTTGGACCACTCCATTGGAGTAAATAATAGATTCAACATTTGGGGACCTTTTTTTGTGTATTTCTCATTCATTATAATCTAAACAATAGCATCTGAAAGCATGAACTCATCATGTTTACAGCCTGAAAACAGTCCATACTGCATATGATTCTCTGTTATTCCCTCTAAACAATCTGTTAAACAAAATGTATGACATTGCGAACAGTGTTATAATACTGAAATTTTGAACTTTCATCTCAAATTTGAGTTGAATATAGGAATAGACTCGATACTTTTTACTGAATATGATACCAGAAGAACCAGAAGAATTCCGTGAATTCCAACTGTGTCCCCAGAGATGAAGATGGAAAAAAATCATATATTTATTTTACCAATAACAATTGTAATGCTGATTTATTCTTAATTACAAAAAACATTAAGCACGATGGTCAAGTTGTTTATGTTATAATTTGTTGTTTTAATTTTCAAGATGATTATACAGTCAGAAAGGAGTATGAGCCTCACACGACATCCATGTCAAAAATACTGTCTGTTTAAACCTAAAAGGACTTTCTCTGATCTGAATCGCCAGCACCTGCAGCCAATCATGAAGCAGTGCTAGTGCAACCTCTGCAGCTCATTGAGTGAATTGTGGAGGTTCTGAGCTTTCACATGAGGCATATTGTGTCCGTATACTGAGAAAATCTTGTATATATCCTTTATCTGTAGGTTAAGGCACTGGCAACACAGGTTCAACTGTGATTGTTATATCTTTTGTTATATCTAGAGTTCAGGCTACATACAGTTCCTTTAATTAGATTTTTAAAAATTGATACCTGATACCTTCTAAAGTGAGTTTCTATAGTTTATATACTAGTTTTAGTATATTTTAGTATCTGATTTTTTATTTTTGACAACCTTAATCATGAATCAAGTACTGCATTTAGAGAAAGATATTTTGTACTTTCAGCACCTCCTCCAGGCATGAAGTGTTGCTTGAAATGACCCCTGTGCATTCTGTCTGAAGTCCCTCCCTGTAGGAGCCTGGCCGTGCTCTGGACCTCTATCACTGTTCTCATGCTCTTATCAGCTGGAATGCAATGGCCCTGGCGCGTTTCCCACAGTGGAGCAAAAGGGTGTGTCCACTTCCACGAATAAGAGTTAGCGCACTTTCAGTTAAGATTAGGTCAACACCAGTACAAAGCTTCTAAGTGCTATGCTCTGGTTATGTTTACATTAGCAGTTCAGTTGTTCATCCCTGGGGGTCATCCACGCACACCCAGTGACTGCCTATAGGAAGGTCAGAGAGGTGCTACTGCAAAGTTATGTCCAAGTTAAACCTCTATAAATCCTACTGTTGAGAAATCCAGGTTTTGAAAAGAGCGCCTGACAAAACAATGAAGGGGGTCTATACTGTGTCATTTTCTGATCTATGTTATAATGTTTCCTTATCACAAACATGTGGAATTTTGTTTTGTTTCATTCACACATAACACACAAACTCTGAGTTCGTCTCTCAAACAGAAAACACTCTGCTTCCACCTTGTGATGTAATGTGCTAATACAGGACATGCTCCACTGTGTTTTTAAACTCCATACACCTTCATTAGAATCATTTGGATGATTTCAGCCCTGTAATTGCAATCTTTACTGAACTAAAGGCAGCTGTTAACTTGGAAACTATCACTACATGACATCACAAGGTTGAACTAGCATTTTGAGCTTTGTAGACGTAGACAGACTTGTAATAATGCGATGTGTGAATGAAACAAAACACAACTCAATGTTTTTAAGGATGACATAACATTGTATAAATCTTATGTTGTGTAGGATGGGTAAAATGGGTTTATAATTGATGTTATTTTGTTTCTAATACTAATTGATACTAAATTGTTTATATTCAATTGGACAAGTACTGATACTGAAAACAAATTTGGACCTTTCCTGAGTAGTTTTAGAAGAGTCTTGCTTTATATAAGTATTAATTTAACCCCCGCATTTTTTTTTATAGTATCGAAATTTCTCTTACTATCACTATTTAAGGTGCTGTACCTGATTTTTACAGAACTAGTTAATTTTAAATGGTTTACAGTGGTCCAGTTATTCCTCACTCTCAGAGACCAGAGAGTTTTCCTGAATTTGAATATCATCAAGAACACTAATACAAAACCACTTCTCAATATATTTGCTGGAAAAGTGGAAAGTCCCTGTGAAAAGTAGAAAAGCTTAAATCTGGGGTACTATTTTACTTGCAAACTTTTTACCACCTGCTTGGCCCAGATGTAAAGACAAATTCTGCCTCCGTGCTGTGAAGTCATCATTTCCATTTAACCATGGCTCAGTAAAAGAAGTGAGACAGGGATTTAGCAATATTGTGTGGTGTTGCAATATCAAAGTTAAAGTCATTTTTCCAAAGACTCATTTTTTTCCCCTGAGAATCATTTTTCCGAGTATTGTCAGCTATTTAAAAGGGTTTATATTATGCTAATTTCTGGTCTATGTGATCACACGCATACAGTACCTGGAGTTGTGTTTTATTTCATTCACACATGTTTAACACACAAACCCTGCATTTTTAGGTTTAGAGTTCTTCTCTCAAACAGAAAACACTCTGCTCCACCTTGTGATGTCTTGTGGTAATACAGGAAGTGCTCCACTGTGCTTTTAAACTCCATACACCTTCACTAGAACCATTTGGATGATTTCAGCCCTGGAATTGCCAATCTCTACTGGACTAAAAAGGAAGCTGTTAACCTGAAAGAACCACTTCATGACATCACAAGGTGGAACAAAGCACTTTGAGCTTCTGAGATGTAGACAGACTAACATTAAACGATTACTAAAACATGTGAATGAAACAAACAACAAAAAGCACAACTTCAGGTATGTTTTTGATTAGGTAACAACATTATAAAATGACTTAAAGCTCACAAGAATCCATTTTGTGTCATTTCATACCTTTAAAGATGCAGTATGTGACTTTGCCAGCTGCTTGTCTCCATGAGATATTATTGCTTTCCCTCAAATGTTCCACATTAAGGCATTAGACTTATTTTCATCTGCAGGCTATCTCCATGGAGACAAGCAGGTGACCAGAATTTCTGTATTGTTGTCAGGACCCCATAAACCAGGGGTCACCAATTTTTTTTCTTTGGGGCCACATTATTGCTTCTGTTTGTGGTGGGGGCTGGGGTTGGGTCGGCTGAATAACAGAACTGTATAACCCTGATGATGCAGATTATATTCTTTAAAAACTGCCACACTTTTTTTTACGTATCAGACAAACTGCATGGTCCTTACACTGAACAAAAAAATAATCGGTCGTCCACTGTTCTTTGAAAACTCAGCACTTTCTGTCAACTTTTCGTACTTTAACACTCGATATTTTGCTGTCCTTAACTGCACTACAGAACTCTGCACATGCGTTGGCTGTCACTGTTTGATCTCGAGCTTGTCAGGTGACGAAAATTAGGCAGCAAATATAAATACTTCAAATAAATATAATTTTTTAATTGAAAAAATCAACAAAATACAAGATGCAGACGTGTTATTATTTACCAAAAAGTAATTTAAATAAAAGTCATTACAAATTTTGAGGATTGCCTCATTGGGCCAATAAAATGGTGGGGGCAGAGGGACTGAGAGAGCCGGTCAAAGGGGCATGGAGGGCTAGAGTCAGCCTGCGGGCCTTAGTTTGATGACCCCTGCCCTAACAATACGGGTTATACTGTAATGGTAATGGTGAACTGTGTAACTTTTCTAGTGGAGGGTCTGTAACCTGCTTGTTTCTATGGAAATGTCAGCACTGGCCTGCCTGGAATGTTCCACAGTATCACATTAAACAGCTCTACCTTACATTTATTCAATTACAGTGGTTTTATAGCTCAAATACGAAGAAACACAGGCATTCTGACTGTGAGCGGGGTCACCTCTCCACAGATCTGACCTGTAACTTGATCTGGTTTGGTCTCCATGAAGACAGAAAGGTTTAACTATACTGTGAAACATTCCAGACAAAGCAATAACATCTCCATGGAGAAAAGCATTTGATGGACCCACTTCCAGAAAAGTTACACAATACATCTTTAATGTATCATGAGATTTGACTATTGTTGCACCCAAACCAGTCTGCTCTATAAATATTGTGCAGAGGTATGGTTAGCCAAACTGCTGAACAAACACATACATTTAGATTTAAAGTGCATATGACAGGTTACACTGCCCATTTCACATAGTTAACATAATTACTTTTTTTTTTTAACAGATTTTTATTTTTTTTTTTTTTTTTTTTTTTTTTTTTTTTAAGTTTTATTTCAACTTCCTGGTTGGACACTGGCAGCTGACATCACATAACAGAAGTCATTACATAACTATTACCTACCAAACACAATGTAAAAAAGGGCCACATTAATCTGATTTAAAAGTATGATAAATAAGTTCCTATTATGACAAATTGACTCTTGTGAACTGTGAGCCATGTTGTAATGCTGTTACCTCCTCAAAAACATACCTGGAGTTGTGTTTTGTTTCATTCACACATGTTTGAAGAAATCTTAATTATTATTGTCTACATCTCCAAAGCTCAAAATGCTCTGTTCCACCTTATGATGTCACGAAGAGGTAGTTTTAAGGTTAACAGCTTCCTTTTGGCTTTTGTTCAGTGGCAATTCCAATTCCTGTATTACCACATGACATCACAAGGTGGAACAGAGTGTTTTTTTTCTGAGAGAAGAACTTTAAAGAGACTAAATATGCAAGATTGTGTTTTAAACATGTGAATGAAACAAAACACAACACCAGGTTTGTTTTTGATGAGGAAACAACATTTTAACATACCTCAGAAAATAGTGTAATATGGCCTGTTTAACCATAGGTACTACCCCATCAATAATAATAATCATAATAATCAGAAAAACATGAAAACCTGCCACTTTCAGCCAGTTGATGCAGTCCCTTCTTGGTCTTGGTGGAGCCACAGTGGTGCACAGTCACACTTGTTTGATTGGAATAGTTAGGCTGGTTTCCTGTTGGACAGACTGGAATGCAGTTCTGTGTTCACCTTACTCTGAAGCAGCAGGGTTCAGGGCTGCACCACACATTCTCCCTCTCTCTCTCTAACCACTGGATTCTCGGACATTCTTAAAATAATCCTAATTACAGCCCTGCTCTGGAGGTACGCTGCAAAGGCCATACGGAGGCAGACACTAGCTAGACAGAGGACTCGAGGAGCTGAGGAGAACTGCACAGGTCCACCTTAAAAAATCTACTGGCCCATATGTTGTCATAAAAACATAACTGGTGGTAGTGGGTGTGTCCATATTGTGTTCTATGTTTTCATCAGCATGCATATTTCACCAGTTTGAGTTGTGCAGTTGTTTTTAAAGGTCCTACATTACCCAAAATGGACTCTTGTGAGCTTTAAGTCATGTTATAAAGTAGTTGCCTCATCAAAACTATACCTTGAGTTGTGTTTTGTTTCATCACATATATTTGAGTAACCCTGTCTACATTTCGAAATCTCAAAATGATCTGTGCCACCTGTGATGTCATGAGGTGGTAGTTTTCTAGTTAACAGCTCCTTTCACTAGAGATGTGCAATTCAAGGGCTGAAATTATTCAAATGAGTCTATTGAAGGTGTATGTTTTGAGTTTAAAAATACAGTGGTGAGCTGTCTCCTCTGTATTACCACATGACATCACAAGGTGGAACTGAGAACGTATCTTAAATATTCAGGGTTTGTATGTTAATGGAGCCATATTACTGTAGACTATTTTCTGATCTATGTGATAATGTTTTTTCCTTATAAAAACATACCAGTGGTGTTTTTTTTGTTTCATTCACACATGTTTAACACACCCCGCATATTTAGGGCAAGTTCTTCTCTCAAACATAAAAGGAAGCTTCATGACATCGCCAGGTGGAACAGAACATTTTGAGCTCTGGAGATGAAGACAGGATAAAACAATAAAGGGTTATTCAAACATGTGTGAATGAAACAACACAACTCCAGGTCTGTTTCTGATGAGGAAACAAACATTACAATGCAGAGAATAGTCTAATATGGGCCCTTTAAGAAAAAGGACAGTCATAGGTGGGTAGTACTCAGTTACATTTACTCGAGTAACTTTTTAAAGAAATTTTACTTTTCAGACTAGTTTTTTGATACCACACTCCTACTTGAGTAATATTTAGTTTGAAGTAACAGTACTCTTGAGTAATAGTGTTGGCTACTCTTCCCACTGTGACTAAGTCTATAAGTGACAAAGACTGATTTGAACAGTTGTGTTTCTCGCACTGCTCCTTTAGGTGGGCCTACGATTAGGTTTGAAGTTCCTATGAAAATATCTGAATTTGAGCATTATTTAACATTTTGTCCTTCCATTTGAATTAACTTCAAATTATAAATCAGATGTAATGTAATATAATACATACATAATATAATGTAATGTAAACTTGAACAGTAGTTTTCCCAAATACTTTTTTACTCTTACTTGAGTAATTTCTTTGACTAATGTTGTACTTCTGCTTGAGTAATATTATTTTGATCTAACGTTACTATTACTTCAATACATTTTTTAGTCCTCAACCATCTGCAACTGCCATCTGCAACAGCTGGAAGTCAAGTTGGAACTTGTAGCCTGTAAAATTCAGACTTTTTAAATGAAATGTTCAACCTGTCATTAAGGTGACACCAGAGAGAGGCCCTTCGGACCCTACTTTTGGACCCTCACAAACCCTCTCAGAGCCTTATAGACCCGCTCAGACCCGCACAGACTCCTCAGACCCCCACAGATCCTGACAGACCCCCACAGACCCTTATAGCCTTTCACAGTTCTCTTATAGACAGCCACAGGCCCCTCATAGACACTAGTGATAACATAGACTTAAACAGACTGCTGAAGGTGGCTGTTGGAAAACCGAGGTGAGTGAGCAGTTTTCCGAGCAGCTCTGGAGGAGCGGGGACTGGGGGTGTTACAGCGGGGTGTGCTCCTGAGGAGGGCAGTCACAGCGGCGGAGTGTCCACGGTGGCGGCGCACAGAGAACACCGGAGGACGGGGCTCGACGCCAGCGTGCATGTGCAGGTAAATACGCGTGAGTGGGGCATTAGATCCGCGGGGCTATGAATGTGCTCCGTGCTGCGGGACTAGGGCTGGAGCAGTGCCAGAGACAGACGGGTATAGTTTATAAAGCGGCATCATCAGCGGCGCTCAGCAGAGCTGTGTGCCCGGGCAGAGGCTGCGGAGCTCGGAGAGCTGCAGAGGTGAGAGCGGGAGGAGAGAGCTTGTGCGCGGACGCGCTTCTCTCAGCTGAAGGTTAAAAGATTGCTGTTAGCAGCTAGCGCTAGCCCCGATCTGTGGACAGAGGCCAAACTAGGTCTAAAACGCGCACTTGCATCATTGTAATGTGATCAAAACAAATTAGTTTAGTGGAACGGGCTGCAGCCGCTCTAGTGCAACTCGATGGCGTTACTGCTATGTGAAGTTGATGGCGTTGTGCTTTTAGTGATGTGTCAGCCGTACCGCCCACACGGCGCTGTTATTTTCCTCTGGACTAGGTCATCCATGTGCGCTTTGGACCGTCCTGTCTGGGTGTGTGGAGCAATCGGGCCCCGCAGCTGTCAGCGGGAGGAGACGGGAGGAGACGCGGAGCACAGGGTCAAGTGTGGGCTGCTGCAGATGTTGGAGGGCACTCTGTCGCTCCGGTTTACCCTGGTTGTTTTTCTCCGAGAACCTTCATTCCTGTGCTCTGCCACTACAGTACTTCTGTACAGAGATAAACAGCTAATGTTTGTTTCTTAAAGACTTTTCCTTGGGTTTTACACAGCTGGAGGCATTAGGGGAAAGTCAGTTGGCTCTGTCTGCATTGCAATAATAAAGTTTAGGCTATTTCTAGGCTAAGTAAAGCCTTTAGACCCCTCTACAGATCCAGTCTCTTGGATTACTGGACCTCAGTTCTTTTGAAAGTGTTTGTGCAGGTTTGGAGGAGGCAGAGCCAGAGGTGAGAGGGTTTTTGTCTTGGAGCTGATGTAGACCTATGTGTAAGCATTTACAAGTCACAGAGGAGGAAGGGCACCTTTGTCCCCAGGGCTCTTATCCTCCTCAATCAAACTGCCCTGACACAAAACTGCCTGACTTCCTGATCCTGACTAGGCCCCCTTTTAACCTCTGCTGAAACTACTCACTGACACCACAGGGGACAAATTAGTTATTTATGACCTATTTGACTGATTGATTTGACTATAAGTGCTTTCGTTTACTACCTATTCTGTCAGTGCTTTAGCCTATCTGTACCTCTCTTATCCAGTCCTCACTGTGGCTTTGACAATCCTGAATTATTAGAATATTTTATTTGTCATCATACCACAAACTAATTTGTAATGCGTCCAAACCCTTGCACTGTTCAGATCACATCTCACCACTCCTCACCTCCACTGACCTTCAGTTTTGGGCACAATACAAAATGTTCTGTTCAAAAGCCTACTCTTACTCCTCCAGCTCCAAACAGCTTGGACTGGATTCCGCCCATCACTGTTCTGCTGTCTGTGCTCCTTTCTGCTGCTCTGCTCTACTGTCACCCATAACTCAGGACAATGGGTGCACCGGCCTTCAGCGGTCAGCACCCAGTCTATGGGCCCAGTCCTCTTACACGTAGGCCTTATATATTCAGTGCGCAGTGGACAACGCAGACTTATCTCTTATCGATATATAATCCATGTTATTTAGTCACAAGGATCATACCATAGCACATGGAGAGATAACAGCTGCAGTTCTCCTTCAATGATCCTGTCATATGTGTGGTAAGGTTTAGTTACAGATGTGATGCAGGTGCAGATGGCTGTCTTTTGAACCTGAATACCATCCTTGTGCTCTACTAGTCCAGGATGTTCTGAAGGCTCTTGTTCCACCTCTGTCACATCACTCTCACATCACTCTTTCCTCACTCTGCTGTAGAGGGATGTTATGCAACTGTTGCCATTTAAATCAGTCCCTGTGTCTGTGTGTGCATCATTTCTAGGCCAGGCTGTGCTGTCGCTGTGGTGCTACAGGGATCCCCTCAGAGCTGCGTTCATATCATGTGACGCCACGGCTTGGCTGGGTCATGTGACACAGGGCTGACGCAGGTGGGAGGGGCCAGGCTGCTCATCATGCTCCATTGCTTTCATATGTGGCCTATATGTGTGTTAGTGTGTGGCAGGCAGCTGCAGTGTCTGTGAGCAGGGTGACTTCTGTCATGACAGCATAGCTGATCAAAGTGACTGGAGTACAGCATGAAAACACACCAACACAGCTGCCACAGCCATTAGGAGAAGTGTGACTATATTTGATACAATGAAATGGCTTTTACACGCATATCTAGTGTAGAGCTGTCTCCCTCCAAACTACAAACGTGTGTGCTTTTCCATATGGGCAATTTATGGTGTTAAACTTCTCTTCTCTCTCTAAAATATATAAAAACAAGTTAACCAATGTTATAAGAAAGAGTAAGAAGGAATATGAAAAGAAATGGCTGTTTAAAAACCAAAATAATATAAAATAATTAAATAAGGTCACTAATAATTGTTCAAGGCAAAGAACTTATTTTACAGTAAATGGAAATGTATAACTTCAGCAATTATTTTGTTAATGTAGGCCTTGAGTTTGCAGCTAACATTTTAATTAATCCAACTGCTGACAAATTCATTGAAACTGACTGAGAAAAACCCACATTCAATGTTCCTCAAACCTGTGGATGAAATTGAAATCATAGACATTTTTATTTAATGTAAAAGCAAAAAATCTACAGATTTTCAAGATATTGATATTGGCATTTATTTTTAACTTAACTTTTAAATCTGGTACATTTCCAGAACAAATGAAAATTTCATATTTCAAATGTTAACCGACTTTATGAATTCATAGAAAACATGGGTTATTATCAGACAATCAACATGGTTTCAGGACCAACAGATCTACATCATATGCAATTATGGAAGCAGTTGTAGAAATCACAAATGCATTAGAAAAAAAGGAATACGCTTTGGGGATTTTTTTGGATCTCAAAAAAGCTTTTGATACCATTCTCTGCTAATCAACAAATTGGAAAGATATGGTATCAGAAGGGTTGCACTAAATTGGGAACAGAGTTACGTGGCTGGTAGAAAACAGTTTGTGAAGCTGGGTGATATGGAGTCCGATTGCCTGGACTTTACATGTGGTGTTCCCCAGTGGTTAGTATTGGGCCCAACATTATATACTTTATACATTAATGACCTGTGCATAGTCTCAGATTCGTTAAAGCTCATTTTGTTTGCGAATGATACAAATGTTTTTACTTCAGGACCTAATTTGGCGCAAGTACTCAGTCATGTAAAAATAGAAATGTCAAAAGTGAAGCAATGGTTTGACATTAACATATTATCATTAAACCTAAGGAAGACAAAATGTATATATAATAATGATATTTGGTTATAAAGCAGATACTAACATGGACTTTGAAATCAACGGCAAAATATAGTGAAATCGACACTATGTATACACTACAGTATACAAAGCAAAACTGGTATCAGATCAACCAGCCCTCCATATTTTGTACTCTGCACTAGCTGTTCCATGTTTACTATACTGTATTTAAATCTAGGGAAACAATTGTAAGACTACATTAAACTCCATCAGTATTCTTCAAAAAAGAGCTATAAGAATTATTCACAAAGTAGGATACATATACACACAAATTCACTTTTTCTACAATTAAAACTGTTAAAACTATATGATCTTGTTCAGTTACAAACAACCCAAAACATTTTTAAAGAAAGTAAATCTTGTTACCACCCAGTCTTCAAAATATGTTTAGTTACAGACAAGGGGTCTATATTCTGAAGGTTACTTTCATGTTCACTCAATGCAGAGCAAGGATAACAAGAAAAAGTTTCGGAGTTTGGGTATGCGGGGTTAAAGTGTGGAACAGTTTAAAGGGAGCTTTAAAGGACTGCCAGTGAATTTACTATTTTAAAAGTACTATTCAAATGTGAGGTATTCAACAGCTATAGGTTGGAAGAAAGGCAATAATTACACTAGAGGTGAGCAGTATTGAAATTGTATTTAAAATGGGTTAGATAATGTGAAAAGATGAAGGAAAAGGGGGGGAAATGGTTAAGGGTACAAATAGGTTCATAGGAATTGGTACATTTATTATGTGTAACGAGTCAACACAGGAACTGAGTGGTTTTCATTATCATTAGTATGACTATTAAAGCAGTGGAGTATCCCACTCCCTTTCAAACACGGCAATGGAAATGTTCACACTTAGAAACATTGTATTTTCTTGTCTGAGATAGCTTTATGTATGTATATATATGTGTGTGTGTGTGTGTGTGTGTTTGTTTTTCTTTCTTTATCTCTATTTTATTTTTCTACTTTTCACCTTGATTGTCAAGATGCATTATATATATGTTGAAGACACATGTCGAATTAAATAAATAAATAAAACTTAACCAGCCTGATATCCATGATCAATACAATTATTACAGCCTGGATATTAGATAGATATAGTTAGTATTAGTATTATTATGCCTTTGTCAAGAGCTGCAGACATGAGTGTCAAGTCAGTTTCTTTCAGGGTCAGTGTAATGCAGTGTTTGCTTCGTGTCTGGGTGGTTTGTTACAGTTACAGGCTTAAGGAGATAGATCTGCAAATGCACAATTAAAAATGATATTCAGTCTCACGCTTTGTGTTGTTAGTTTGAGCAAAGCTTTGAGCGTGCACTAAATGTTATAGGGCCTGCAGTCTTAAAGAGTCTGATCCCAGTGGGATTTGGCGTGGTCGTACACAGTCCACATCAGACCTGAGGGCTCTGATGGAAACCCCTGTGTCGCCATGACAGCGCCCTTCCTCAGGAAGCGTTGAGCCCCGGGCTCTCGGATGTCACATGGTCCGGTGCTGGAGTTTGTGAGTGCTCTATACCTGATGTTTATGGTGTAATAGCTCAAGAAAGTCTTAAAGTCTTATTCAGAGTTAAGTAATTTCTGACACGATGGGAGACATTGTGGTTTACTAAGAATGAATAGAATAGTAATTGTTCGACGTGTTATCCAGCACACTCCCAATGTGGTTCAGACACATGTGTTCTCCATATGTGTGTCTCGGGTGATTTACGTCACAGATCTCCTCCTCACTCTGCACAACAGCCCCGTCTCTCCTTCTTCTCTCTTTTCTGCCCCATCTTTCAGCCTCTCCCTCTTTCTCTCGCTCCCTCTCTCCCTCTGAGCCATTGTGCATAAAGCTTCCATGTTTGGAACAGGAAGACATAGCTCATTGTTACAAACTGAGGGATTGGTATAAATAGGGTAATTATGATGCACAAGAGTAGCACTAATGTTTTGTTTGCAATGAGAAAGCACAATATTCAGTCTATTTGTGTTGTGGTGTGGATGTTTGTGTCTGAAATGTGTGATTACTGATGCAGGAGGTCAGACAGGTAATCTAACAAGAAGCAGCATAATGTTTACAGACTTTGTCTAACCATTGTGTCATTCATGAGTGTTCTGTTCTTCTGCCTCAGCCATGGAGCCTGTGGTGGCGTTGATCCTGCTGCTACACTGAGGACCCACTCCTCCACCTGCCTCAGATGTGATCATGTACAGTGTGGAGGACCTCCTCATCTCTCATGGATACAAGCTGCCCAAACACAAGCCCTCCAGCTCGGGTCCTCCTGCCCGGCCCGCCCCCTCGGCCTCTCCCCCCTCCTACAGCAGGCACCAGCAGCTCCTGGAACGGCCCCGCACCGTCAACGGCTTCTGCAGCTACACCCTCAGCCACAGCCACACACGGGATCGCAGCCAGTCCAGACAGGAGGGCCGCCTTAGCGACACTGGGTGAGTGTCTCTCTCTGTAAGTAGTCTCCTCAGACAGGGGTAGTCAGGGTCAGAGATAACCACTAAGTTATAGGTGTTTGTTTGTTTGTTTGTCAATTTATTTGATACAAAAAGCTTAATTTTGTACAAATGTTAAAGATAGATCATACAATATGTATTATGTAATGTATAAACAATGCTTGGCTGTTTGTGGCCCAATTTGTTTTAACCAGATGAAGTTTAATATTTGCTTTATAAATTTAGAGTTATGGATTTATGTTTCGTCTCTTTTGTCCCTCTGCTTCATCTGTGCCACTATAGCAAATGTTTTAGTTTTTTTTTTTTCTATTTTAGATTGATGCGCACGTAAACCTGTAGCTGTTGCAGGCATCTAGCTCCATCTAGTGTTCATTTTATGATATGTAACTCATCAAGTTGTTGCCACCCCAAGATAAATTTACATAAATGAAATCCCATTAAATTACTTCCTCTGTTTGTTAGGTTCTGTGATGCAAACCGCAGTCTTCAGCTGCAGGCCAAGGATGTGTCCTACTGGAGGAGGAAAGGGCAGGACTTTGCTGTGTTGTTAGACTACACAGACTACAAAGAAGCCGCTGCTAATGGTCGACAGGGAGCTTATGTAAGACCAGAGAGGGCTGAGGAGGTGAGGGGCACAGCGCCTCTGGAGGAGTGTCCCAGGTCAGAGAGACCTCACTGCAGAGACAGTCAGCTGCTGTTGCCCTGGAGAACAGCTGAGAGGAAGTGCCAGAGCCTGGGTGCAGAAGAGTGGCAACCATCTGAGCAGCGCCTACTCTCCAGGACCCCAGAGGGCATGGTGCTACCCCGGACTAAAGCCAGGACACAGTCTTTGCCCAGAATGCAGGCCAACTCTCGGCAATACGTTCCTCTGTTTCATCAGAACACCTACAGAGCCCCACGCTGGCCAGACAATGGCAGACCTGCCAGTGCCAACCCTTTGTCAATTACACCAAAGCCACGCTTCACCCGCCCCCCCAGACCTCCCTCCTATGAGATGCACCAGCAGATCAGGGGCAGCTGTGAGCTGCTGTCTGGGAGAGAGCTGACCAGGGAGAGGACACCTCTCCCAAGGTTAAGAACCGCAGAGTCTCAGCTGGACTACTTTGCACAGGACTGTGGACCACCAGGGTACATCCCTCCCCCATCCTATAAAGAGCCCCCATCATGGAAGGGGTCTGCAGGGATTATGGAGAAGTTGCCATCAATTATAGGTACAGTTACATAATAATATAATTTGCATCGCATTTGCCCTTATTTTACAGAAACCAAAAGATGGAGAGTGCATTCACAAGAGCATACACTTTCACTTCTATGAGAAAAGTAGAGACCTACTCTCAAAATTAATTCAGGAAATTGGCTATGTGTTTTGAGTTTTGAGTTTTTTCCCATGTAGGCGGTAGCTTAGGTGTGAACCACACAGACAAGCACAAGAGAAGAGTCACTGTTATCTGAACCCTGGCCCTGGGTAACATCAGGCCAGTTGGGTGTGAGGGAAGAAGTAAAGATTCAATTTAGAAGAAGTTAAGATGCAAGGTAGTTTTGTTTTGCATTAGCATTGCCTGTATCATATTGCTTCTATTTCACATGTGTGGCTCTCACAGAAGCTAGTTAATAGTAAATATCTAAAATCATTTCATGCCATAGATTCGTTCATGTTCTTTATTATGTTCTTCATGAAAGGCCAGTTGCATGACATCTCTTGAGTCTACTGTTGCAATATCCCAAGAAAATATTTTGAGTTTCGGGTCAATTATATAACAAAAAGAAATGAATTCATAAATTAATTAATTCTGAGTCTTTGTGCACTGTCCACTAATGATAATAATAACAACTGGGTGATTTAATAAAACCATTTCTTAAATTAAACAACAAATTCTTCCAATGAATTCACATCTGTGACTCTTGAGAATGTTATGACACTTAAAGGGGCCATATTGCGCTATTCTCTGATCTATGTTATAATGCTGGATGCCTTCAGTTGTGTTTTGTTTCATTCACACATTTAATACTCAAATCCTGCATAGTTAGTTGTGAGTTTTTCCAAAATAAACAAAACACATATCTGGATATGTTTTTGATGAGATAAATAACACTATAACATGCCTAAAAGACTAAAAGTAAAATTTGCATAATATATGACCTTTAAATTTCACAAACATAGTCTAATACCAGCCAAGGGCATGTATTTTGGAGCAGTTGCTGACAGCATTTACTTCTGTTTGTTCAGGTACAGAGGAGACATGTACCAGCAGCTGCACAGGACTCCAGATGGCTCTCACTGGTGCCCCCCACATGTAGGAGGGTGCAGCACCACCACCCACTCCAGGCAGCTCTACCCTGTCTACATGACCCAGGACAGGCCAGGGGGAAGGGTACAGTACCTGCCCTTTGACCACCCCTCATCATTAGGAGGAAACTCTCTAACGGACTCTGACAAGATCCGCCACATTCGCAAGGAGCTTCCAAGCCTCACCGTGTCCGAGCCAGCTTCTGGCAACAGTGCCTTTTTGCCCCCTCCACTGGGACCTTCTTCACTCGTGGTTAATGACTCTGCTTATGGGGAGTTTGACAGTGACAATACCAGGTGGCACAGACATTTGCACAAAGAAACTGTAGATAACATCCCAGCAACTGACCAAAACTACAATAACAGATACCACAAAATCCAACATGGCCGCCCAACATCTCCCTTTTCAGCTTTCCATGTGCCGCCAACATCCTCCTCAAGTCTGAGGTGTAAGTCTGAGCAAGGCTTTTTAGAAACCATTACCCAAGTGAAGCAGATAAGGCCTGACTTTGGAACAGACAACAACAGGAACCCCAAGAGGAGATTCAGTGAGACCATTTTCTGCCTTGTGTCTGTCCCAGTTCACACTCCCACAAACTTAAACAAAAATGCTCCTGCAGACCAGAACAACAATGACCCCACTACCAACCACACCATCCCTGACACGTTCGCAGTGGGCCTGAAGGAGAGCCGTCCTGTAAGGAGCAGGTCAGTCAACCAAGTGCCAATCTGGAGCCAGTGCTCTCTCCCTGACACCAGTGGCACCTCCTCCCTGAGGAATTATAAGAGGGCTCCTCTCAGAAAAGAGATTATTGATGCATGGGCTCTTCAGGCTAATGACAGCAAAGAGATACACTCTCGCTCATGGCCTGGGAACCAGTACCGCAACCAGGAAACCCAGACCGGGTCACCCTTGGTTAAGAGTCCAGAACCTGAGGACAAGGCAGCACCAGACACCAGCGTAGACAGTACATCAGCAAATGGTTACTGTCTGAAGGACCAGAAAAACCTTCACCTTTCCAGCAATAGTGCATTTTCTCTAATTAGTCCTACCCAAGTTCCATATAAGGAGCCTCCATTATCCGAGTCCAACAAGGAGAAGCAGCGTGTGTCCAGTCCTAAGAGCCACACCCCAGAGCCCTCAGCAGACAGCACTGAACATGTCAGCTTTGGTCAGTTCCTGCTAAAGCCTGTGGACCGGCGTCCCAGTGATTATATTGGTGAGTTAGAAAGCATTAACAAAGAGATGGAGGACACTATTAGCAAAAGGGCCAATATGAGTTTGGGCAGGAAAGGAAAGAAGAAAGCCAATGTGCACCAGTCAGGGGCACAGTCTATGGAAGAGATGCGCTTAGAGAATCCCACTTACATTAACGTGCGCTCCAAGTCTTTCACCTCTGCTGACATGTACACGGACACAAGCTGTTCATTTTTCAGGCCACAGAATGAAAAAATCCCACCAGCACAGGAGCACACTGGCTTTACTCTGGACAGTGATCTAACTCCACAGGACATCCCAGTTCCTCAGGAGTCCATGCTTCGAGACGTCGGCCTCAAAGTCTACACTGAGACTGGGCCAATGGAGCCAGCACCACGGTCAAGCTCTGTTCCACCTTTTCAACCTTTGGATGAGCTCTCGTGGGAAAATATGACAACCACTGTAAACCTGTGCAAAGATGGCCTGGAGAACAAGGTAAACAAAGAATCTAAAACTAGAAGCAGTCATAAGCACCACACATCTGGAGTGAGTTTAAGGATCTGCCGGAGCCGCAGTGAAAGCAGTAGATCTTCTCATAAGAGGGAGTGTTCACCTCATGTCAACAAACTCAACCGCGTCAAGTCATGCCCTGGAGGTGACCAGCCTACCTTAGCTGATGAGCACTTAGAGAGCTTGTTAATAAAGGAGAAAACCAATTCTCTACCAGCGGAGGACCTTAGCCACCTATATGAGATCAAATGTGCCGAAGGGATCCCAGAAAATGAGTCCATCGAGCAGAGAGCCGCAAGGATTCTAGGCATTGCTATTCCAGCCGGAGCCTTGTGTGTTGACAAAGAAAAGATACAAGTTGATGGTGAGTCAAATGTTGAAGAAGAGGGGAGATACGTTGAAAAAAATCCTGCCAAATGTCTACTGTCCACATCGTTGGTTCACGACACAGAACCAACAAAGACTAGATATATTGAGGAGACCACTCCGAACATTGTGGAAAGTCCAATGGAGGAGTGTAGCTTACCTGTTGTAACATGTTCGGAATATGTGAATCATGGCCAAAGCGAGGAAACTAAGCAGTTGGGAGACAGTGCAATGTTAATAGGAGATGTTGGTGAAGTAAGTCAGGTAGACAGTGATGAGAAAGTTGCAATAGATGAAATGCAAGACAAGTCAGAAAAACCCGTGCACATTGAGCAAATACAGGGATCTGAGTCAAAGGAGGAGGTTGTTCTTGCACTAGTAAATGATGAGGGAATCAAAGAAGCAGCTGAACTGGCAACAGAGGATCTAGGGAAAATAGAGGTAAAAGACGAGGGAGGTACTGCAGAGCAAGGGCCAGAAGTGAGTGAATCAACAGTAAGTAGAGTGAGCCGGGTAGCACCTCCCAAACCACCCAAGCCCAAACAGCGCACCAAGCTCCAGAAACCAGCCCTGCTCCCCAAACCACGCTGTGTCCCCAAGAGGGAGATCAGCCTGCCCCGCCACAGCACCAGCACCACGGAGGAGGCTCCAGACACTGTTCCTGGTAAGAAAATCCTATGTCATGCTATATATGGGGTCATAATGACATGAAAGAAGATTCTGACCTGTTGTGTGCTCTTCTCCTCAGACACATATGACCCGAGCCATGTGGAGAGAGTGTAGGCCTGGCTCAGAGGAACATCTTCCATCACTGTGGAATGACCATTGGTCCTGAGTCCCTCTGGGTCCCTCTGGATCCAGTCTCTTTATACATGCTCTACAAGTGCTGGCTACAGGGGGTGCTCAGAGCCTTCAGCACATCTCCTTTCTTTGACACATGTTAGTGTTCCATCTGCACTATGGCTTCTTCTTGAGCTTGTGTGGAAAATGAATGTAGAAGTGCTTCTGTTTTGGAATATTACTTGTCAGTGTTGAAAAGAAAATATCATTATAGTATTGCATCACAATCAGTATTCTCCCATTCAAATGAACATAAGGAGTTTCTTACAGACTTATAAAGTACTATTCAGCAGAAGAAATGTATATTTTCTTATCAGTGTTACATTTTAGAGATCAAGTCTATTATGTATGTGTCCCATGCTTTTTATCCTTTTGTGTGATAGAGAATGTAATGAAATGATCAACACTGTGCTCCTCGAGTGTTACTCACAGCAATATTGTAGTCCTATACACAGTGTGTGTGGTGTCTGTATGTCACTCTCATTTATGTTAGCACTCACCTCATGTACTTCAAGTACTCTGGCTCCAGTTTCACCATCTTCTCCTCTCAGTGAAAGTCACTTTAATTGTATTAGACTAGGTCAAAAGCACAACCCAATAATAATTATTAAAATAATAATGATGATAATTATAACAAACCCAGTGTGAAGCTGAATAATTTGGAAATGAAACCCCCAGTGTGTTTATGATATTTAAAAATATTAAATCGTAACCCTTCTACAGGAGGTTCTAGAGGTATCTGTGTTTATGAACTCATCTTGTGGCATTAGTCAAACATGTGGCATATCTGTGCTCTTTGAGTGTTCAGTTGTTCAGCTGCTGGTGAAGTTATGTTTCTTTATATGGACTTCTGCTGTGGACAAGTCAGGTTAATAGGTTGAATGTAAAGCTTAAACCATTAAGCATTTCACTCATTCAACTTAACATTATTTTCTACTTTTTAAAATATATATTTTATGGCAATAATTCTGATAGAAACCTGATATTGAGTGTGGTATTTAGACTGTACACAATAATGTTGATGATTAACATTATCTTCTCAATAATTAATAATAATTACATATCAGTATATTACATTGTATGCGCAACTGCAATTGGTAAACTCATTGTATATGGGGTAGCAATATTATTATTAGTAAAGACAAGTACTTACCAAATGGAACTTTCTGCTATGCACTGGGCTTGCTGCTGTGTGTGGCTTTTGGCTGGACCAGTCCAGATTAAGGGCAGTTGTGGCAATGGCTTTGGAGACTGTAGCCGCTGGTTTGGCATGACATGCAGTGGTCTGTATCCAGGTTTGGCAATCGGCTCATAGCATGACACTTTGGTATGTGAGTGGGTAGTGGGTTTGTTGGTGACTGGCAAGTGGGGCAGTTTGTTGGAGTGTGGGCAGTTAGTTGGTGAGTGTGGCACTTTGGGAGTGGGGCAGTTTTTTGGAGTGTGGGCAGTTAGTTGGTGAGTGTGGCACTTTGGGAGTGGGGCAGTTTTTTGGAGTGTGGGCAGTTAGTTGGTGAGTGTGGCACTTTGAGAGTGGGGTAGTTTGTTGAAGTGGGACAGTTTGTTGGAGTGGGGCAGTTTTTTGGAGTGTGGGCAGTTAGTTGGTGAGTGTGGCACTTTGGGAGTGGGGTAGTTTGTTGAAGTGGGACAGTTTGTTGGAGTGGGGCAGTTTTTTGGAGTGTGGGCAGTTAGTTGGTGAGTGTGTCACTTTGGGAGTGGGACAGTTTGTTGGAGTGTGCCGGTTGCCAGGGCCAGTTTGGTTGTTGGGGCAGTCTTCATAATAGTGAACCCAGTACCTCTGTGTCTCTGCTCACTTTTCTACTGCAGAATTCATACAGACCACTGGTGCACATTTTGATTTAATATTTTCTATTTTCATATAGAGGTCTTTACAGCTTCTTTTGTATGTGCTGCATTTCTCCTATTTGTGCATGGAACGTGTGACGTCACACAGGTGTATTTGGTACTCTATAGTTTACTCAATAACGATGTTATATTTGCTATATTGTATATTTTATTTCAAATGTTATACTGCATATTTAAATAAGAACAATGTATTTTTAGATCCTTGTGAAAAAAGAACTGGAGGCACAGTATTGTCTAATCACATATAGACAGTGTGCACCTGTACAGAGCAGTGCTGCAGTCTTCAGAAATAAAGTTATTTGCATGATTATTCTTTTATTTCTTGCGCTTTTCACAAGGCATGATATGACTATGTTCAACTAAACAACACTTTGGTTCTTGAAATAAAAAGTCAAATAAATAATATAATAATAATAAACCCAGTCACACACAAAAAAAACTTAGCACAGATAAATGGATTTTGATAATCTTTATTGGATTAGAATGACTAGCCTGCTCTCCTCCAACTAGACACCTGAAGGGCACAGAGCGGACACCACCTTGTGTTCTCCAGGTTCATAAGACTGTTACCTGGTTGTGTGTACCCCTGATGCTAGCATTACATCCTGCTCAGCATTTTAGGTCTGTGTGGCAGCTTCTGCATCCATTCCATTGAGTATTTTAAACACATAAAACCTGGTCAAAAAATTCAATTATAAAGCAGCAGTTAACTTGAAACCAAATGTCAAGTAGCCAAAAACTTTGATGGCAATTGTCTAAAATTAAGTACATTCAAAATCTTAAAACCCATTTAAGATGGTTAAAGATTGCACCTGCAACCCAACTGAATTACACTTCAATCAGTTCAATCCGATTCCACAGAACAGTGAAAACAAAAAGCATACATAAGTTCTTTTAGAATTACATTTTAAACATGACTACATTAGTATGCTCAAAAAAAGCCATTCTTTAACTAATAATTAAGGAATAAGTTATCTGTCAGTGCAAAACTGTGAAATAAAAACTCTTTAAGACAGTCAGCAGTGGAACTAGATGTTCTCAGGCAACTTTTTGACTGTGGACTCTTCCGTCACACAGCGCCCTCAGCCTTGTCTGGTGCTTCAGAAATGTGGGATGCAGCATACTTCAGACGGAAGCCCCCTACACACACAGGAGAGTGGAATAGATTTATGGGTACATTTATACAGTAATGGTGTTGGATATGCTTTCCCCTGCTCTACCTTGTTGTGTGGAATCAATGGAGGGCTGGTTACAGTCATGAGTGTAGTGTCCACTCATCCCACAGTTAGAACAGGACACACTACCATTCTTCTTATTGAGCCCGCCCCCCAGCGTAGCAGGTGGCAGTCGACTAACGGGGCTGGCGTAGTGCTGTGGGGTAGGGTAAAGGCGCTGGCAGAAGGAGGCTGGCATTTGCTGCTGTAACCCCAGCAGGTCTGTGTGTGAGTGCAGCGGGCCATAGGGGGCATAGATGGGGGGCAGAGTGGTTCCATTAGGCTGGGGCTGAGGAGCAGCATGAGCCTGTGGGAGGTAGTTTGTGAGTGGGAACAGATGTGGCATGCCTAAAAGTGGTCGTGCCCCGGCACCAACCTGATGGAAGAACATTGGAGAGGCGCTCACCGGGCGACCACCACACTGACAACCACACATGCCACAGCTTAGTGGTGGCTGTGGCCGCTGCCCTGGGCCCTCCACACACACCTCACTGCTGGGGCTAGACGACGTACAGTCACTATGGGCCATGCTGGGAGTAAGAGCTGGACTTGGGCTGGGGGCTGGCCCGGGGGTGTGCGTGGGCACTACTGGAGGGACTGCTGCCTGTAAAAGGCCCTGAACAGGTGGTGCTGCTGCCACTGCAGCTTCCACACTGGTCATGACAGAGGTGGGTGTAGGGGGCAGGGAATATGGCAGGTTTAAGGCTGGGAGTTTGGTGTGCGGAGTCTCCACCAGGGGCACACTGCCCATCGGAGCCGAATCTGGGCACGGCAAAGATGGCTGAAGACTGGCAGATAGGGAAGGCAGGCTTGTGGACATAACACTGATGGCTCTGATAGGTGTGGGCAAAGGAGTTGGAGGGGCAGAGCTGGGTGCATCTCCTACTGCATGGCATAGAGATTTGAACCTCTGAACCAGAGGTTGCATGGCAGAGATTTCTGGAGGGGGCAGGGTGATGGGTGATACTCCAAATGTAGTGATATGGTCTCCCTTGTCTGGTTCCACCATAAAGCCAGGGCCTGCCATTGCTGGTGGTAGATGCATCCTCACTGCCCCAGGACCAGGCTTGGATAGAGGCGGGGCTCCAGGGGGCAGAGGATATGGCATAAAGGAGAGTGCACCGACGTCCGGGTTGTCCGCTCTGATGGCCTCCATGTGTGTCTGGAGGCTCA
Organism: Boleophthalmus pectinirostris; assembly: GCF_026225935.1. NCBI lineage: Eukaryota > Metazoa > Chordata > Actinopteri > Gobiiformes > Gobiidae > Boleophthalmus > Boleophthalmus pectinirostris. The sequence goes on from NW_026571070.1 coordinate 24,988,821, forward strand.
TGGGTAAGAGTGGATCAGCTCCTAAGCCTTCAGCAGAGTGACTGCCAGGGTCTGGGAAGAGAAAAATTATTTTAGTTTGTAACAAACACCTCCTCAAACACCACCACTTAGTGTTTAAGTAAGTCCAAGTTTCTATTGACAAGTTTGTTTTTACTTGGCAAATCAAATAGAAAAATGCATCTTGCCAGAAATTCCTAACATGTGTAATGAAATATTTTACAATATGCAAGTCCCACCCAAAGCTGCTGGGAAGGACACCAGATCCCATGGGTCCACATGTAATGAAAAATGACTGAATCTGAGTTCTGTGTGAGTATATAATTACATGCAGGGGCCTGTTTCCAAGCAGCACAGTGCTGCTCCTCCTCACTGTCCAGGCTGTCTGTGGCTCTGTGCTGTGGGCTGGAGGCACAACTGGAGCGCTCCGAAGAACTCTCACCAAGTGTATCAGGGCCAGAAACCGCCTCTGCAGTAGAACAGACCAATGTTTCAGTGGGGTGTGTGACTGTAAAACTGACAAACACACACTTGTACTCACCCTTCCACTGGAAGGTTGCAGCTAAACTCCCATTGGGGGTCCCCTTGGTCTTCCCTTTGCCTCTACATACAGATAGCGAAAACTTAAACCACAATTTCCTCTGCCAAATTGCCAATGGGCACACAGGCACACTGAGACCTACCTGAGAGCAGGCTGTGCATGGTTTCGGTTCTCACACTTGTCGTGCTAATAAACACATGTCAGTTTAAGTAAAAGGTAACTTTACAGATGTTTTTAATTGAACTATTATAATATTCAATTTTTTTTTTACTTGTAGGAAAGCAAATGTAGTCAATTTGATATATATTTTAAATAATTTGGCATCAATAAGTTTTAAAATGTTGTGATGTTTTATGACCCACCATAGACAGTATATATGTATGTGTATATATAAAAATATGTCTATGTGATCCAGATGCTTTTGTTTAGATTGGAACTTAGAAATATTAGAAATACTTAAACTCTTACACAAATGGGGTGAGGTAGAACAATTAAGTAACTGCTGTTAATACATTACATATTCACCTTTAATAAGGTGAAAATTAATCGTTATTTGTAATGGATGGATGTCTCACTAACCTCTGTAACTTGGCTTTCAACATGGCAAGTCAGGCTGCAGAAGTAAAAAAAAACAAAAAACAACAGCTTAATAAAGAATTATGTTTACTTTAACTATCCACATGTATCCATTATATTTGCCCTTATGTATAAAAGTATAAAATTATGAAATTGTGGGAAAAAACTATTGAATGAAGTAAGTATATATGTCTAAACTGAAGTGAACACTCTGCACTGCTTACCTTGGACTTCTGTTTCTGTGCTTTTTATTATAGCCCTGAACATAAGACTCTATAAAAGAAAGAAAAAGACATCACTAACCACACACAACCAAATACTGGCAAAAAAACTGAGGTGATTAGGTGATATCTGGTATGCGAGCAGTGATTTAAAAACTGTGGTCACAAATGCCCCCTTCAGTAAGACACAGGCACTGCATGCGTCAAATTAAGTTTCGTTTCAGGTCCAAGCAATTATTGAGAACAGAAACTGGAACAGAGCAAGTAAACAAGATAATGCAAACAATGAATCCTTAGTGAATGGTTAGCACTAAAATACGGATATTGTTTTGAAACTATTTGCACTTTAATTACATTTTACACATCTACTTGCATAGATTTGTATTTTTGATCCAATGTTTTATCCAGGTTGGAGAAGGAATGAAGGAAGTTTTGAAACATGTAAAAACAAAACACAAAATAAAAAGTGTCCACCTTCGTCCTGACTGGAGCCATCAGAGGCAGGTTCATGGTACGCCTGCCGTGCGTCACTGCTTGGACCTGACAGAACAACATGTGCATTTTAATACAACTACGAAAATGAGCACAGAACTTTGCATAACTAAAGAAAATCACTTTTTTGTACAATCTATGTACCTTATCTGTGCTATCATAATTACATTGATAGCACATGCAACGCAAAACCATCTAGTGACAGTATGTACTACTCATGTCACTGCTGAGCATATGAAAGGTACACTGCGTAACTTTGCTGGTGGAGGGTACGTTACCTGCTTGTCTCTATGAAAATGTTGTTTTGTCTGGAATGTCCCACAGTATCGTATTAAAGTCATCTATTTCCATGGAAACAATCAGATAGCAGCACAAGGTCAAATTACTGGTTTTATCAGTGATTTTGGATCAGTAAAAACATTTGTAATTAAATACAGGATATGTGTGTTTAATGCCCTGTAGTTCAACATTCCAGGCAGAGCAATAACATCTTTATGTACACCAGAAAAGTTACACAGCGCTTTGTTAACTTAACCTTCCTCTATGCCCAGAGTCCATCGGTTTGAATCTCAGTATATGAATTTGAAGAGCATCTGTGCGTAGGCCGGTCATGATAACAAATGTTTAAGCACAAAAGAAAAATTAAATAAAAATAATGATAAACGAAAACGCTAAAACTATTTTATGCCACTGACATAGTAAAAATAAAAGGAGGATAATCCCCCCAACCTTTTTTTAATAGGCAGATATCAGAATGAAGCAATAATTACCCATCAAAGTTACTTATTCAACCCTCTAAAGCTCAAATCTTTTCATATTACAACTAAAATCTTATCTCTATAATTTCTGTGCACAACAGCAACCTTACTGTCCTCACTCACCTGTCCAGTTTGATCTCTATGAGGTTTTTGCTGAGTCGTGCTAAAATGAATAAATATTTAAAGATAAGGCAGTGAACAGGGAGCTGCGGGATGATGCCACTGAAAACATGCTAAAGTACACAAATAAAACGAATACTTCAGCGGTGGACACTTCTGTGTTTAGAGAGATTTTTGTGTCTCAATCCTAACACTCAAGCCATATTATTCTGATGCATAATAAAAATTAAAAACACCTTCATAAACTGAAGTATTCTAAATATAAAAATAATTGGGTAATCTTTATTTAATTAATTTGAATTTTAATAATAGGTTGTTTATTTTATGTTTTATGACTTTAATAAATGTACCTGTTTTGAGACATGGAGAGTTGCTTTTGTGCACAGAGCCTATTGCAAAGAAAATGTACACTAGAAATACTGAGCCCTAAAATATATTGTTCCAGCTATCATACTGTAAGATTGAAGTCAATATAGCAATTCTTTCTACAACTAGGCAAACTATACGCATTGTTATTCTTATTTAAGCAATTATGCAAAATAGTTGAATGCAGGATGTAAATCTTCCACCCACCACTGTCTGAGGTGAAGAAGCAGCACACTTTCCTACTCTGTGTGAAGACTGGAGGAGCAGACAGAAGGTGATTCCTACAAGAGAAGAACAGACAATCAGCTCTGGACCAGGCCCAGGCTAGAGATCTCACACATGTTCACCACATTATTTCACAATCACAAGTACAGGAGTGTGGTACCTGAGCTGCTCCTCTGTGCTCTTGTTCTCCACTTGCTTCAGAAGTTGGAGAAGGCCTTTTTCAAATGACTCATTGCACTGATGTTTTGGGAGCTGCAGAAAAGCATGTGTGTGGATTATTTAAAGGTGCACTATGTAGCTTTTTGAACTGTATTTGTCACCTGCTTGTTTCCATAGAGACAGCTTTGCTTAGAATGTAATCTTAATAAAGGATGAACATAAAGTAATCTTAATAAAAGGAGCTGTACCCGATATTTACTTCCTAAAAATGTGAAAAAATGAACTAGTTCATTTTTGGTACAAAGTTATTTCCCTTATCTTACGCTTTCTGACAGGTAAATTAGTCTATAAGCACTCTTCACAACTTTCAGTACTCAGTGTGAAGTTTTGCTGTGACGGTAACGCTAACAACAACCAGTATGCTAACTGTAAAATTCCTGATTACAGGACAAAGCTCTTTATTTTATAGATGACAGACAGCACATACTGGACATATTTTGACCTCAAGCGCTGCTAATACAATATATCTGCACTGGGGCAAGAAAACATTTGCTCAGATACATGGGGAAAAATCTCCTTAATATTAATTGATACTCTATTAAGGAAGCTACTGAAGAAGAGTACTTTTGTATTACTACTTGGCCTGCATCATGATCACTGAAATTGTTGTATTACAGCTCATGTGTCTGGGATATTGTGCATTGGCATACCTTCAAGAGGAAGTTCTCCAATTCCGAATGGGTTTTGGTAACACGGCTGGAGGAGGAGTCGGACCATGTCACCTAGAAGAGAAGGTACCGTTACAGTGCAGACAGTGCAACGTTCTTGTGCTTTTCCAAAACTATATTCAGTAGCAACAGCTTTCTCAATTTAACATAAAATTGGTAATTTTGATGAAAAAATGTTTGCTTTGTAATTCAGAGTAGAGTTGTCAAAATATTGAAAATCTGATTGGATTGTAAAACATCAAAACTAGACATTAGTTTTAAGAAAATAACAAACAGGACAAAAGTTGTCTTTCTGGAACAGCTTTAGAATAATCTTGAGCTTTATTATAATTACAATATGACCCTGTGGTAGTATTAAATAAAAGCATTTTTATTCTAATAGTGGTATCAATTTCAGTATAGGCTCTATTACTTAGTATCAAAATCAAGTGTAAATATAAAGGTTATCAAAGAAGTTTGTAAGCCAAAACTGCCATAGAGGCTTGAGTTGCGTACCTTAAAGTTGTACTCCCTGTCACCTTTTGTTCGTGAGATGCCCCTGAGCACAATTCTCTCAATGTGGACAGCTGCATAAAAATCACCAAAATAAATAAATATACTCTCATATAAAAATAATGTACATTTATATACATACACAAATTACATGATGTCATGATTAACCCAAGCGTACCTTCATTCTGAGAAGACACTTTTGACGACGGCACACAATGCTCTCCCAGTGACTGTAGCTCCTACATGTAAACACAACAAATGTATTAGTACTGTGTACTTGAGCATGTTTTGAATCCTTTGGCTCTGTTGTGTAGTTTTGATGTTATTCTTTTAGTGCTGTTTTTGACTACTGTGTTGCAATTTCCCGATTGTGGGACAAACACAAACCCACTTTCATATGTTTTAATCAAGGAATTAGGGAAAATAGTGAAAACAAAAATGTAAACAATGAGTCCTCGATGGTAAAAATCTTAAAATGATGAATGACATTAAATAATTAGAACACTGCTCGAACAGTTTGGCTTCTTCTTTATGGGTGGGCGGTGGCTTTTATAGAAACTACAATTTCTTTTGTATAATCGACTCAGAAGTTTATCAGTTAGTTAGGGCACCTGATAAAAATGTTTGCAAATGCGTGGAAAGAAGTTTCCTAGTTTAGGAATGGAAATTTAGCAAAGGATGTGAAGATAACAACGCAACCGAACCTTGAGGATTGAAATAACTTGAAGTGCTAATAACAGTAGGCCTATGTCTATGTGACAGTCACTTCATGTAAACATGGCTCATGTAATGGCAAGTACTACGAGAAGCCCACCTGCTATACGTCAGTTACGACAGATTAGCCAACTTAGCTCAGACTTGAGCCAAATGATCTGGTGTACGGTGAAAAGAATGAGCTGCTAACATAGTTATGTTACGCTCGATCTTAAACTTTTACCAGGGCCTGGGCGGTCCTCCGGAGCACACTTTGACGCTGCTCCTCTTCTACAGTGAGCTGGGTTTTGTCGAGCTGAGCTCGAAGCATTTGCCGTTGGTGGAAATGGAAAGCAGGGTGGAGAGACGCCATAGTAAACAGCAGCGCCAACTGCTCCAGAACCGCCACCGCCGCTTGATTCTGCTCCGAGCTGCCGTCTACGGGAGCCTCTCCGCCCTGACAGCGCACAGACAGTCGAGGCGGCGGAGCGGGGCAGGGCAAGGAAGTTTGGGGCAACTGGTTAGGATCTACACGACTCAGAGTCTGGAACAATATTCCAGCACATTCCCTGCTGTCAGAGCCCAGAAGAGACAGGCACACGAGCAGTTTGGACCGAACTACCGGGTCATTCACGTCCGTTAAATTCCCTAGTTCAATGGGACTGTTCGCCCGACACTCAAAGTCTCTCAGGATATGGTAATCTTTCCGAGCGAGGTCCTCGAGGTAGGAGCCCAGGAAGCGGAGCTCCAGGGGTTGGCACATGTGCAGCAACCCGCACATGAACTCTAAACGTCGGACTGGGTCTAGATGCAGGCCGAACCACTCGAACACCGTCTCCTTGTTTAGCGGCAGTTGTCCCGGTCCGTGGGAACTTGTAGGGGCACACACAGCCCTCGGGAGCCGTTGGAGCGGCTCGTCCTCGGACGTGTTTTGCAGTAGCTTCATTTTCGGCATTATTAGTTCCTCACGAAGGACATCAGAGCTGAAATAAGCGGCTATGACCCATGTGTGACGGCTCTCCGCTTCTTTAGAAAGTGTAGAAGCGGAGGCGCCTCACGAGCCGAGCTGTGGTCAGTGTCAGAAGTGTCAGATGGACACAGCGCAGACCGGAGCAGACCGTGGTGGAAGTATGGAGCAGACTGAGCAGGAGCAGCCTCTTCCGCTGTACGCTTCTTCACGCTGTTCTGTCACACGGGCTGTAAGCAGAATGGTGCTCTGCTGCCCCCCTCTGGTGACAAAATGTAGTGAGCACCTCACACTCAAAAAACATTATAAAGCTTAACTGAAGCAGAATATTACCAATAAATACACTAAAGTGAAACCATTTATCTTCATCATTACTGGTAATATTGTTGCCAGAGGTGAGTATTAGAAGTAGCCTAAATGGTAGACATTTTCCCTGTTTAATGTTATGTTATCCTGCTTAACATGCAACATTTTTCATTATTTGCAGTAATTTCTTAGGACCTCTTTGAGGCCCTCTGGTGGCTTTAGTGCCCTAAGCACCACTACTTAGTCCACAAATAGGGCTGGGCAAAAGTATTCCTACTTAAGTACACTGCTTGGCTGCTACCTCTGGTTGTTACTTTGTCTGTTATTTATCACAAAAGGTGCTCTTCATGCAAAGCAGGTGGAACCTATCATAACGTTTTCAAGGGGATCCTATAGATAATACAAATTAAAAGCAAAATGTCATATAGCTGAGGTTTATTCAGGCTATATGATGGCTGAGAGGATCCACTACTGGGCTTGAAGATCAATTGTATGACCCAATTTAGATCTTTAATCTGTAATTAAAATGAGCTAGAATCTTTATGTAATCATGATTATCAATTATCAAATGCTGTTCAATCTAATATTTCGATTGAAATTCTAGCTATTTTCTTTTTTGTGATGTCAGAAAAATGTGTAAAAAAAATGGCTAATGAAAAATATGGCAACATAAAGCAGGTAGGATTTTAGTGTAAGGATGGGGTGTCTTTTCTAACCATGACACTCACTTCTGTATTTATGTCTTTTTTGCAGTACTGTCTATAGCACATATATAGGGTACTGTGTTGAGTGTGTGGGCAGGGGGACCACTCCCACTAGTCCCTCCCTCTGCACAGTAGTTGTACTGATGACTGGTGCGGAATCTCACTTGGTTCTGTCAGAGCCTGCAGGGCACATGAGGTAAGAATCAGACTCTTTACATTATCCTGCATGTATGTCTTGTGTAATGTGCAGATAGGAGAGGTGAGACAGGTGTGATGGGCAGGACAGGTGTTATCAGGATGCATGATGTGGTGGTTTTGACAGGTGGTATCAGACTGACTAATGTGATGCATGGTACATATATGACCGGTGAATGTGATGGAAAGAATGAGTGGAAATTGGAATTATATGTGACCCAGAGAATAAGACAGAGTTGACCATGAGACAGGTGCAATGGGGTAAGACAGGTGTAATAGGAAGGACAGGTGTAATAATTGAGCAGGTGTGACCATAGTATGACAGGTGTGATCATAGTATGACAGGTGCAACTATAGTGGAAAAAATACAATTGGGTGGGACAGGAGTATTCCTAGTACATATAGTATAGTATAGTATAGTATAGTATAATATAGTATAGTACAGTACAGTACAGTACATTACAGTATAGTACAGTATAGTATAGTATAGTATAGTATAGTGTAGTGTAGTACTGTACAGTACAATACAGTATAGGATTATATAGTATAGTGTAGGACAGTACAGTACAGTACAGTACAGTATAGTATAGTATAGTATAGTATAGTATAGTATAGTATAGTATAGTATAGTATAGTATAGTATAGTATATAGGTGTTACATAGGGCAGCTGGTGTTATATAGTATGACAGATGTGACCATTGTGTGACAAATGTTTGTTGAAAACAGTTACTTACAGAACTGCTGTTGTGCTCTTGAGCAAGAAACTTCATGCAGCTTTCCAAAATACATTTATTTGTGACTGTGTCATTGGAGTAGTGATGAGCAATCCCATTATTTTTTGTTCCTGTCCATTAACAAGTCATACTACACCTTGCATCTTGATTTGTTAAGTAGAGTAAGTAGGTTAAGTGTCTTGCCAAAGGACGCAACAGATGTGATCCTGTTTGACTGTAGGAGCTACTTGTATTACTACAGTAAAAACAAATAAGTGGGAAATCTGAAAGGACTTGAAAGAGCATAGGTTTTATGAAGTGGTGACATTGGTTTCAACATCTGCACACATGGAATGCAGTGTGGGCCAGGGCCGGAGGAGGGCGATGGAGTAACCACAGAGCTGTGATTGTGGCTGGCCTCTGCTCATTAGTGTGATGCTCTCCGATGAAAGGATGCACATCACCCACAACCGCTAAGTGCACCTGGGTTTGGAAGGGACAGGCGCTCCGCAATTGTCTCTTATCTCTCTTGTTTGTGAAGAGATGCGAGTTTCCAAAGAACAATTCCATGTTCTATTTATAGACAACAATATATTTCTTCTGTTTTGTTCATTGTAAACTGCTATACTGATCTAAAATCTATATAGATCCACTGACTCTGTTTAGGAGGTGGGTTGCCTTACACAATCTAACTATAAAGAACTGGCTTAGAACAGGTGACATGATTTGTGCTCTTAAACACGTCTCAAGTATTTTTCTTGAGACTATACTTCAGACTGTCTTTTCTAACTTTCTTGACATTGTTTGTTAGTTGGTGCATTGTGCTGATTGATGTCATTACAAAGTATCAATAAAATTTTTTCTCTTTCTCAGTATATGGACATGACAGGCCTCATGTGAAAGCTCAAAACGTACAGAATTCCCTCACTGAGCTGCAGAGGCTGCACTAGCACTGACTCATCATTGATTGCAGGTCCTGGGGTTTAGATGAAGACCATTCAAATCATGTTTGAGTTTAAAACCAACTGGATTTCAGCATTGTAACTAAGAACTGAAATGAGAGACTCTTGTTCTATTTTCTGATTGAATAATATGTTTGAGAACTACTAACATATCTGGGGCCACTGCAAGTATCAGATTTAGCATTTGAAGGCATCAAACAAAATGTAGCTCTGAGTAAGTTCTCGAGTTCAGTAGAACAGTAGAATTGAAAGTTTCAAAAAGGAGGGCTATCCTCACTGCTCTTGTTCTCTTGTTGCTTGGATGTCTCAAGTGGACCACAACACCCTGCTACTCCCGAACACATAAGAACAGACCATCTCATCCTGCAGTTATATCACAGTCTTTCATTAGTCAGAAGATGGTCTCTAAGAGGTGTGTGACCAAAACCAGAGGGTCCTGTAGCCAGAAACAAAAGAAAAATAAATCACCAAACATCTATAAAAAGCCTTTACACATGATTTGGTGGACCAGAGTTTTGGATATCTTTTTGTTCTGGTTACCAAAATTGTTCTATAAACCACTGAGTTTATTGACTCTGAAGAGACAATCTGTTGTATATTTGGTCCTTCAGAGCAGCTTGGGGTGGTCTGAGCAGATAGATGACCCCAGGGAAAGTACTGACGTTTGGAGGAGAGTATTTGTGATTCATATTTATCATAGTAAATATTATATATCTATATATTATATAATATCATAATTTGATCTTCATTTTAAAATCACATTACAGGATAGACTACTAATTTCACTAAAGCATAGTTAACATCATTATATGTAAGTTTTGAATTAAAAAAATGTTACCTAGTCTTTTCCGTTTTTTTTGTTCTTTGGCAATGTAATTTTTCTTCCTGGTTAGACATGGGCACCAGGATTCTGTTTTAGAACTCACTTTCTCACAACTTTCTGTATTTTTAAGGCCCTTCTTCTCATCAGAAAGCTGCTAAAATAATAATTTACAACAGATACTGATAAAACAGATACAGATAAAAAAAAACAAAAAAAACATGAAAAACTGTTATATGCATTTTATGTTATTTTCTAATCTATGTTATAATGTTGTTTCCTTATCAAGAACATATCTGGAGTTGTGTTTTGTTTCATTCACACATGTTTAACACACAAACCCTACATATTTAAGCTGTTCTTCTCTCAACCTGAAAACACGCTGTTCCACATTGTGATGCCATGTGCTACAGGAGGTGCTCCACTGTGTTTTTAAACCCCATACACCTTCACCAGAATCATTCAGCCTTGAAATTACAGATCTCTACTGAAGTAAAGATAAAAGTTGGCTGATAACTAACACTTCATGGCATCACAAGGTGGAGCAGAGCATTTTGAGCTTTGGAGATGTAGACAGACTAATAATGCAGGGTTACTTAAACATGTTTGAATGAAAAAAACACAGCTCCATATATATTCTTGATGAGGTAACAACATTATAATGGTGTAAATCTCACAAGAGTCAATTTTGCATAATATAGAATGTTTAATGAGGAGTCTAACATCTGCGTTTTAAACTGGTACCACACATAAGCTACCGGTCTCCTCCTGCTGACATCCACAGTACTAAACATGTTCATCGCCCTCACTAGAGTGTCTGAAGTCCAGGCGCTAATCTGTCCAGGCCCCTGTTAGGTAGTTCTGATATGCCTTTTCTGAAGAAGCCTGTTGTTTTATCTGGCTCTGTGGTTACTCTGACCATGTTTGCTCTGCACAATGAACCAAACCACCAAGAAAACATGGTGCTTATAAAGAGTGCTGGTTAGCCTGGATTTCACAAGAAAATCAAATCTCATGTTTATGCCAAGTCCACATAACAGCAGCAGACAGCTTTTATGGCCCGCTTTATGGACAGCTGCGACGCCCAAGCATGTGCCATGGTTTGGAGTTTTCACAAAGACAGTACGCACGCTTGGACTTTCTCTCAAAATGGTTGTAAATTTCTAACACTCCAAAGTTCTCAAGCACAATTTTATAACAGTTAGATCTAGTGACATACTCCAACCCTGCAGGAAAGGTGTGATGCTCAAAGACACAACGGTAACATGCAATAGTGAGAGACGGGTTAAAAAGTCCCTATATTATGCAAAATTGACTCTTGTGACCTGTAAATCATGTTATAATGTTGGTACCTCATCAAAAACGTAACAGGAGTTGTGTTTTGTTTCATTCACACATGTCTGAGTGACACTTTATTATTAGTCTCCAAAGTTCAAAATCCTCTGTGCCATCTTGTGATGTCATTAAGTCAACTTTTACCTTATATTCAGTAAAGATCTGCAAATCCCAGGGATGAAATTAACTAAATTATTTTAGTGGACGTGTATGGAGAGTTTCTTCTATTACCACATGACATCACAAGGTGGAACAGAGTGGTTTCAATTTGAGGGAATTAGAACTCAGCCTAAATATGCAGGGTTTGTGTGTTAAACATGTATGAATGAAACAGAACACAACTCCAGGTATGTTTGGGATGAAGAAAGTGGTAAAAAAAACATCTTGGTGTTACTGGCAGGGTGTCTGGGAGATGCAGGGTGCATGGAATTTTCAAATTTCAAAACACAATTGAAATTTGAAAAGAAACTGACAATACAAAAAACCCCCTCATCCAACCACCTCTAGCCATAAGCATTGCAATGCCAGAAGACGACAGTGCTAGTAAACCTAAATGAACCTGCTCTGAGCTTATGTGAATGCCACTTTTGTCTGTTTTGTGGAGGCGTGATCTAAAAGACAATGACATACTCAGACTGGATGGATTGAATGATGACTGTGCCTATAAAAACTATAAAGGTTTTCTCCAATGACCTCACAAAAAATTCACCCTCCAAGCTATTTTTATATAAAGAAATCTACTATAGTGAAACATGACCATGAAGTTTTATAATATTATTATAATTTTTTTTTTATCTTTTAGTTTAGATTTATTTTTAGTTTGTGTTTACATGTCACTTTACGAAGAAAAAAGATGAGTTTTGTACATTAAAGGTACATTAAAGATGCACTATGTAATTCAGCTACAATGATAAATTATATAAATACATTATTGGAGTCAACTGTCTATGGAAATGTTTTTTGTTGCCAGGAATGTTCTTCAATTTGGCAAGAAAGTGTAACCTGTCTCACACCAGATTGATATACATGACACTAAGAACTGACTTCTACACATTGAATGTTTATTTTTATTTATTTATTTATTTATTTATTTATTTATTTATTGGATCCCCATTAGTCTTTACTCAGGTAAATGTGATGGTCAAAGTGTCACAACAATGGAACAAGAATCTAACTTTTGATACATCCTTTTGAGAGGAAAAGACAGACTTTTTCCCTGTCCACAAATTCACAAAGCATTTACCTTCTGCATGTTTTTCACTACCTAAACAGTCTGTATTGGCTCTAAAATATGTTGTATTGATTTGTTCAATGTTCAACCTCAATGCTGCTCTGTGATTGGTCCACCAGGCCAACTGACTGTACATCAGGAGCCCCTCAAGATGCATTCTCATAAGTTTGTGAACTCACAAATATAGCAAAAATCTTGCTTGAGGTAATAAAAAATAATAACACCTGTAATTAAGTGAACTGTCCCGTGTCTTCAGGATTCCATGATTTTGAAGGAGATGTCAGGAGCCATGTTTGTGTGGGCCCTGTGGAGTGCTATGCTGCTCCTGTGCTCTGCAGTTGAGGACAAGGACAGTGTACGAGCTGGTAAGACTTTACTGCTCACTGAACCTCCATCGCATCACTTGTGGACACCATTCACACACCAACGGCATTACACATCCTAATAAAGGCTCTGTACTTGATTTCTACTGTCATAAAAATGTACAAAACAGAACTAGTTAATTTTAAACAATTTGCTGCGGTCCAAAGTTTTCCCTAACTTTCTCAATGCATTCCTTGCATCTTAATTATTCACCGCAGTGGGTTTATAAGTGGTTTTCACAATTTTCAGCAGTCAGAGTGGAGTTTTGCTGTCACGGTAATGCTAACAACAGCATGTTCACAGAACACCAGCCTTACTTCCTGGTTAGCAGATGATAAAAGGCTTTATAATTAGATGCAGACAGCACACAGTAGTTTTAAAGAAGACATATTGTGTTTATGTCTGCTATATAGTTATAATCTATGACGCCCGTGGATCATTATGTTACAATTTGCACATTTTGAATCGCAATATTTATCTAAACAACTTAAAAGAAACTCCACTGGTTTCCATGTTATGGGGTCCAATGGGAGCTAATGTGGCCATAAAGCACTGCATACTGTATGGACAGCTGTACATCAAGCCCACAAATTGCTGATTTTTGTACCAAATTTGTTCCAGAATGACAAATCAGGCAAGTAAATGTTAAGGGGAAACAACTATAACGTGATTAAAAGCTCTAAAAAGTTGATTTTGCTTAACATGTCTGCTTTAATTTTGACGCTAAGAGCCACTAAGATCTGTTAAGATCTGTAATGGGCCAAAAATGTTTTACTTTATTACTTGAAAAAAAAAGAAAGAAAGAAAAAGATTCAGCCCATTTAAATTACTAGAATACAGTTGAATATTATGTCACTGTGTAAAGGCTGCAGCACTGCTCAGAATGACCTGGTCTATATTGTGGATGGCTCCTGGAGCGTTGGCCCAGATGACTTTGAAATAGCGAAACAGTGGCTCGTCAACATCACCAGTAATTTTGACATCAGCCCTCAGTACACACAGGTACTACAGTTACTACTCACATACTATTCTCAAGCACCTGAGTGTATGAACTTGTTGCTATGTGTTGTGTAGGTGGCCGTCGTGCAGTACAGTGACACACCACGACTGGAGTTCTCTCTGGGGAGACACCAGGGGGCAGCAGAACTCATCCAAGCCATTAGTAGCGTAGATTACATGGGAGGAAACACTCAGGTAAGACCCACTCCTAATACATTGATATTTGCTAGTGCACTTGTGTAGGAGTGCCAATCTCTACAGAACTGAAGGTAAAAGTTAACCTGAAAACTACTACTTCATGATGTCACAATGTGGAAAAGAGCATTTTGAGCTTTTGAGATGTAGACACACTAATAAACCAGGTTTACTCAAATGTGTGAATTAAACAAAGCTCAACTCTGGTATGTTTTTGATAAAGAAACATTAAAACAAAAACTCAAAACTCCAAGAATCTATTTAGTGTAATATAGGACCTTAAAAATGTGTAAAAGAGTTATTTGTATACTCATTTATAAGTAAATCTACTGCGGTGTTGCCCAGTTTATAATTAAGGAAAACGTATAAAGTAAATACTGAAAATACAAGGCCTTCTCAAATGAGTTTTTAGAAGCATTTTCGACCAGTCTTTTATATAACACTTGATTACACACATGGTTTACAGCTGAATTAAGTAGATTTAAACTGCAGTGCACATATTGTCTCGGCTCGGACAATGAGAACAGACGATGCAGTGCTCTTGCAACTGTGAGACAACTGTGGATTGTTAAAATGATTGCATACACAGATGACAGTGGTATTTTGTAAAAAGAGCAGTGTTTGAAATGCTGTACTCTGTTCTACATACAGACAGGTAGAGCCATCAAGTTTGCAGTGGACCATGTTTTCGGCTCATCCCACAGAGGCAGCACAGTGAAGAACCGCATCACTGTGGTCGTGACAGATGGAAAGTCCCAGGATGATGTGGTGCGTATGTCAGATCTCCATGCTCTCTTCAGGTTCTTGTGCTTTTGTCTAACAGCCATTGTTTTATAGGTGGATGCCAGTGAGGAAGCTCGTGCACAAGGCATCACCGTGTTTGCAGTGGGGGTAGGATCTGAAATCACCACATCAGAACTGGTCACTATTGCCAACAAGCCATCGAGCACCTACGTCCTGTACGCCCAAGACTACACCAACATCGAGCGCATCAGGGAGGCCATGCAGCAGCGCCTCTGTGAAGGTCTTCTACACTCTTCAGTTTATTATACTTATATATGTTACTTTGGATTTTAAAAGAGCAGTATGTTTTCTGGTGGTGGGTTTGTCACTTGGTTGTCTCATGAAAATGTTAATCTTTCCTTAGAATGTTTTATGCCATTTTGTGGAACATTCCAGGCAAAACAACATTTACCTGAAAAAAGGAACATTTCGAACCCCCACTTAAAAACTTAACTGAACATATTGAAATGTTACCATCCACAAGTTATTTTTTACCTTGTAGATGGCAAATGTGAAATCTGTTCCCATCTCTCCTCACATGACCTTTGTTCAGGCTCCCTTGTGCTCTCTGTCCTTCGTTTCCTGCCAGACAGCAGTAACATAGATAGCATCTAGTGGAGTCAAGTGAGAATGTAACAGGGTCAGTTTTTATGCTCAATTATTTTTAGAGTCTGTGTGTCCTACTCGTATTCCTGTACCATCTCGTGATGAGAAAGGCTTTGAGCTGCTGCTGGGCATGAACATTCCACTGAAAGCCAAAAGCATCCCGGGATCTCTGTCCACCGTGTCTGCTTATTCCCTGAGTGCAGGTGCTGACATCACAGAGCACACAAGGTATTTTATTTATGACCATGCTGTTTTGTAGAAGGAAAAAAAAAAAAAATTCTTTCTTTTTCTTTTCTTTCTTTTTTTTCTTTCTGTTTATCTTATCTTTATCAATTTATTTTCCAGGGAAATCTTTCCTGAGGGCCTGCCTCCGTCCTATGTGTTTGTGGCCACCATGCGCCTGAAGAGTGGCTTCAAGTTGACCTTTGACCTGTGGAGGGTGCTGTCCAAGAGCAAGGAGGTCCAAGTAGCTGTGACGCTGAGCGGCCAGAACAAGACAGTCACCTTTACCACCACAAGTGTCACAGACAGGGAGCAGAGGGTCCAGTTAACAGGTTTCCAGGTATGATGTTATGATGCTTTTTTCAGACAACTTTACATATTTACAATGGAATTGTTCATATTACTCGCATTGTGTAGTACCGTGTAGTATATTCTTTGCAGAGACATCACGTTGGGGGTGTAATGCATATATGTCTTTGGTGGAATGTTCAGCAATTACCACACTAAAGACAGCCAAAAAAGTTTCAAATTAGTCTCAAAACTCAAGAAAAAAAATTACAGAATGGATTCAGACAACACATTTTCAGGTGCCTGTGATCATTATAAACCTTAATGGTTCTGTTTAGGTGTTTGATTTTCAACAAAAAAGGCTAGAGTGACTAACTGAAAAACTGTTGGCTAATGCTAGTTAGCTTGTGACTGTAATTTTATTTGAGACGGATTTGATTAACAGCACAAGAGCTGAGCTGTTATTATTCTAACTAACTATTTTATTATATATATAATCACACTCACAGGGAATGTTAATGACATCAGCTGCATTTGGCAACCTGGTATCTTCATCGACTTAATCAATGCTTATATTACATTGTTCTCCCTGCCAGGCCCTGTTTGATGGAAAGTGGCACCAGCTGAAAATACTGGTCAGGCCCAGGCAGGTCAGTGCTTTCCTGGATGACCGCCTCATTCAGGAGGCCCAGCTGCAGCCAGTGGAGCCCATCTTCATCAACGGACACACGCAGGTCGCCAAGAAGAGCCGCACGGACGTCACTGTCCCAGTAAGGAGTCTTGATGGTCTCAGGGGACTACAATAAGTTGAAAACATAATGGTTTTCTGAAATGAAATCCATGGTGAGATAACATAAAAGTAGAAAGGTTTAATATAGTTCAGATCCATAATGTTTTAGTTTAAATGGTATTTTAGAAATGGGCTATATTGCGCTTTTTTTAAAATCTATGTTATAATGTTGTATCCTCATCAAAAACATACCCAGAATTGTTTCACACACAAATCTCACATATTTAGACTGACTTATACCTTGGTTCCACCTTGTGACATCATGTGGTAGTACAAGATGTGCTCCACTGTGTCCACTAAAATCATTAGGATTATTTCAGACCTGAAATTGCCAATCTCTACTAAACAAACTTCTGCCTCATGACACCACAAGGTAGAACAGAGGATTTTGAGCTTTGAAGATGTAGACAGACTAATAATGCAGGGTTACTCAAACATACATAAATTAACCAAAACTTCAGGTAAGTTTTTGATGAGGTAATAACATTCTAACATGGTTTAAAGCACACGAGAGTCAATTTTGAGTAATATAGGCCCGTTAATGTCTAAATACAATGTTGCACAAAGTGTACATTCTCAGAATTAATTCCTCAGGTTTTTTAACCATGCTGTATTTTTCTAATGCTGGTCTAGAAAAGTTTTTTTTAACATGGTGACATAAAGTTGCATGATTTGAAAGAGCTTAGACCTTCACTGGCTCTTATAATTTTAGTTTTTTAAAGTGTATATATTTCCTAACTAATTCCTGGCAAAGGGGTTAAGGGTGGTGAAAAATTAAGGCCAGTGCTAAAGCAATGAGCAACTGAAATCTTTTGAATGGTCAAAATGTCACCTGAAACAAAAAGAAGCTGAAACTCATGAACAGCCATGGGTTTAGACCATAATGATGACTAATTCTGAACATATATCTTCAAAATGGGAAGTCTTCAAAGTATAACAGGAAGCTGAAATCCAAGAATAGCCAGGTTACACATTTTATTGTCATAATTCTTAATTCCACATGGTTTCCAGCAGAGGGCATTAAACAGCTTATCAAATTCTATGTGCTGAAGCAGAGCACAGTAACGGTGTCAGGAGTATTAAAAATCCCCATAGAGAATGTTGTTGTTGTGCAGGTGGACCTCCAGAAGCTGCGTCTGTACTGTGACCCTGAGCACAGTGAGAGGGAGACGGCCTGTGAGATCTATTCTGTGGTAAAGCTTCTGTTTCTCTTGAAGTCACTGGTCTCTGTGTCTGATGCCCCATAACCTCCTCTTTGTCTTCTCTCTTTTGCACCGGACAGGATGATGAGAGGGTAAGTATGAGACTTCAGCACAGATGGTGCACACACTCCAGTTTTTGCAAATGCAAACGCCACACTTTTATCTATGATTTGCTCTTGTAATCCATTAAATGTATTAAAATAATTATTGAAATAACTGCTTGAAATAATTCAAGATATTTTTGCATTTAAGTGAACAATATATTAACATGTGCTTTGACATCTCTACATGCACTGTCCCCAGTGTCCTCTGAACCGAACGGCCCCAGAAGAGCCTGATGATTGTAACTGTGTGCTGGGCCCCCCTGGGCCACGCGGGCCCCCAGGACGTATGGTACATACAGCTGCTCCTTATCACTGTGCTCCTATATTTAGTTATTTTGGTGCAGAGGGGACAGACCACACCCACGAATGAAAGGGAAAGCAGGCAGGATCTGATGTGGAAATGTGGCTATTTGGCAAATCTGTATTTTACTAACCTCACTCTTAATCCCACACCCTCTTGGTGACATGACACATATGTTATCTGCTTTAGATTCAACTAAATATATCTTCAAAACATGTACCATTCCACTTTGGTGGTCCATGTTACTGCATCATATCCATCAGGTGAACACATGCTTCTGATTGGCTTATGTGAGTTTAGTAACTGTCAGTCTTGTGTGCAGGGTTTTCGAGGGGAGAAGGGTCGGGAGGGGCCCCCAGGCCCTGATGGGAAACCTGTAAGTGCTCTTTCATCTCTTTCTTTATTAAACTCTACATAGAAGATAACTAAATGGGCATGTGGCTTCATGTGCAGGGCAAAGACGGAAAAGTAGGAGCACCTGGGCCTCCTGGAGCACCTGGGAACAAGGTCCATGGATATTCTTCATTTAATGAATTAAGCACACTGCTGTTAACACATAGTAACAAGTAACACTGGGCACATAGCTCATTTTATAATGGTCATAATATTCTCCTGTTTCAGTGCTGAACTCACTCTAGCCCCACTTAGATGTTTTTCTGATCTGCACAGGGTGAACCTGGACCCCCAGGACTACAAGGAGAGACTGGTCCAAAGGTCCCAAAGTATGTTGAATGAATACATTACATTATTGATATATTATACTTTGGCTACAAAATTGAAACTGCTTGTTTCCAGGGAGACCCCGGGGAACCAGGTGTGCCTGGAGAACCCGGACCCAGTGGACCAAAGGTAATAATCATAACATAGCACTAGCTTGCCTGCTTTATCTTCAGATTGTGTGTTTATATGTTAGAACTGTTTGGTTAGCTGTGTCTGTGTTAGAGACACTAGTATGGAGCTAACAGAGTTTATTTCATTCATTCTCTTGAGAGAAATTAGGCCTGAATGCAGTTTGAACTTGGGCTGGGTATCAATAAGAAGTTGCCGATACAATACATACCTTGATGCATAGGTCATGATATGGTACATATCTCGATACAGTGAGCTGTAATAGTCTTTGTTAAACCACATTTTGTGGAAAGTTAATATGAAACATATCCATTTAACTCATTAAAACAGTGAATATGTCAAATGTGTTGCATAAATGAGTTTCCTTCCTCTAAGCAATACAAAATAATTTTGTAAAAAAATACCAAAAAATACTCTTAGCGATATATCGATACAGCAGTCCATGATATCGATATTATAGTCCATAATTATATGATATATTGATATTTTTGCACATCCCTAGTCTGAACTAGTCTGTGCAGCTTGTGAATGTTTAGATCTGGTAAAGTTCAGCCATAATAAATAAGTTTGTTGTTGTCTTTGTTTTAGGGGGTTCCTGGTGAAAGGGGTGAAGTAGGACCACCTGGAGAACATGGACCAATGGTAAACTTGATTTGAGAATTGACTTTGGTGTCACATTTATTGTCACTGTTCATTTATTTAAATGTTGTGTGTGTGTGTGTGCACAGGGAGACCCTGGACCTGTGGGGAAACGAGGAGAAGTGGGGTCCCCAGGACAAAAGGTAAGGCTCAGACAAACTAAAGAAAGTTAAAAAAAAAAAAAAAAAAAGAGAGCTGGTTCAATGGATAACAACTGTCAAAACCCACTGGGGTTCCTGAGTAGATTTCTTCCCGGTAGATAAATGACTCAAATGCAAGCCCAGACCCAATAGTGTTTTTTTTGTGTCATCACACTAGATCCACATTCTTTTGTGTTGACCAGTCAGTAACAGAATTCAGATTTGACCTCAAAAAATGTGTTGGGAATACAGTAGTATTCTTGTGTAGAATCAAAATTACAGTTTCATTGCCATTGTGAGTGAACAAAATTCTTTAAAACTAGGGACTTGCTTAGACGAATAATAAACAAAATGTATAGGTCTATCTAAGTCTGGGAGTAGCGTATCCTTGGACATTCATTGGTGAACAAGAAGCCACATCAAACTGACCTTTTTGACACACTGAAATATATGACATTGTGTCGCTCATTGTCCTCTGGTTTAGCCGCCTTGTCTGTGTAATTAAGGGCTTGTCATTGTGGTAGACCCACACTCTACTGTATGTGCAGTGTGGCTAGACACTTCAAATAAAACCAATGAGTTTCCTCTCTGCCAACAAGCACAGGGCCTAGCCAGCTCCTCCCAGTCTGTCCCCACCGACCTGCTAACATCATTATCATCTTTTATACCACTAGCCATATACTATATATATATATATATATATATATATATATATATATATATATATATATATATATATATATATATATATATATATATATATATATATATATATATATATATATATATGCTAAATGCTTGATTTTGTGCTCCACATTCATTTGGGAGTCACTTCTCCCAATTTATACCTAGCAGCATCAACACATTTTTACTGTTTGATATGAGAATACAAACTACAATGAGTCTCACTGAAATACATTATTATTTTTCCTCAGGGGCTGAAAGGTGACCCTGGACCTATAGGTCCGGCTGGACTTCAGGGGGATCCGGTAAATGTTTTCCATCTCATAATGATAGTCCAAAATGGTAGAAGCAATCTAGTACATATAGGGGGTGGAGTCCTTTAGTTGACTGATCACTCCCATTGTTTTTTAGTCCACCATTTTTTATTAGTCAACTAATTAATTTTATTAAGAGTATAAAGAGTTTATGTGGACCACAGTTGAAAGAAGAATGCATGCATGAGTAGTGAGTTATCTGGAGTTTAGGGAGTGACTGGAACCTTTATTCTGCCTTTCACTTTTGGCACTTTTGAAGGCTTTTGCCAGCACAACATCATGTTCCTTTTTTGCTGATGAACTGATGCACAGAACATGTCTTAGCTGACCAAAAACTATTTATGAAATGATACAGCACCCTGTGCTGATAAATTGTGCTTCTGGGTAGGATAGCTACATATGTCAACAGTGGCCATGCATCCACGTCATAAAGACAAGAAAATGCTGTTATATTTGCTCACAGTTCAGGAAGGCCCTGTTCAAATGCATTTAATAATAAACAGTCTCCAGAGTTAATGCACAGGGCAGTATTAAAGAATAAGACACAAAGGGTCTTTGTAAAGAAGCATTCCCCGACACTGCTGACTCTGGTTGGCAGCGCTTGAATGAAGTGGTTTCATGTTTATGTGCATCCTCTGTACACTGCTCAAGTCATTATGTTCACACCCAGTCTGTATACAGTCAGTAATTCAACCACAGTGGTCACCCAGTGCATTGTTTTGGGCACTCCATGGTCTGATAAGTGCTGAGAACTGTGTCAGGAAATGGAAGCCAAAACATGACACAAGGCTCAGGTTAACAACATAACTGATTACCTATTATAACAGGTTACAGGTGGAAATTGTGCCACTGCTGTGCTCAAAATCCAACACATACACTCATGCCAAAAACAAAGTCATTTATACATATGCATAATAAATAAAAGTGATTTCACACTCCAAACAACTGCACAAAACTAATCAAACTCTGTTGTGTTGTAGGGTGAGCCTGGAGCTGTGGGTGCAGCAGGTCCTTTAGGTCCTCAGGTACGTTCACTGTGCACAATTATGTGTTTGCTGTGTATCTCACAATTTCTTACTTTGCTCAGGGAGACAAAGGCCACTCTGGACCTCCAGGGCCAGCTGGTGTTAAAGGCACAATGGTTTGTAATTCTGCATATTCTTAAATTAGTGTTTGTGACAAATAAACCATATTATTTTTTCTCTAAATGAGAAGCCAAGTCTGGTTCTGCTCCATGGTTTTTCCTTCTCTTACAACAGGGAACACAGGGTCCCCCAGGACCACCCGGACAAGCTGGACCTGAAGGAGCCAAGGTTTGTTATATGTATCACAAAGTTACTTAAAATGGTTTGGCATATATGATGACTAAACGCCTTACTTCTCACATCATCCATCATAAGAAATGGAAATAAACTGTGTGCTCTATAAAACAGATTTTAATTGAAGACAATAAATGTTGAAAAAAGGTGCTAAAACTGCTCTTTGGGGAACACCTAGAGGGGAAGCAGACTGTAATAGCACTCATATATCACTCCAAATCAGTAAATCAATGTCTGTGAGTAACATTGATATCTTTCTTCTGGTGTTCAGGGAAAACCTGGAGATCCAGGTGCAGTTGGAGCTTTGGGTCTACCTGGAGAAAAGGTAACTCAAAGGCACATTACAAATTAGATTACAGTTAGATTAGATAACAATGACTTTCCCTTATGTGCTGTGATTCTAAGCACGGGTTTAGGGGCACAATACCAAACCTGCCCTATATACACGTGACTCTTAGTGAACACATTTTCTTAAATGTTGAAGTTTTGCAAATTGTGCCATCTGCAGGGTTGTTCAGGAGAGCCAGGTACCCCAGGTGTACCCGGTAGAATGGGGCTCCCAGGTATCAAAGGTCATAAGGTGAGTACAGGGGGCAATGTATGGAAGTACAGTTATGTCAAACAGTGAGAGGGATGAACAAACTGAAATATGTTTCAGTAGCTGGAGGACAGCAACTCAAGAGACTAGGGTTTAAATGTAACTGCATTTGATATTAATGTTGAATATTAAATGTATGGTTTTATCATTTGCAGGGAAATGTTGGGGAAACAGGCTGCAAAGGTGTACAGGTATGCCCTCTTTATTGTATTAACAGTTGTATTGACTGTCTGCCTGTGCTGCCTCCTGCTTGTGTCCTCTCATATACAGTCTTCCTCATGTGTCTTCTCATGTACAGTCTCATGATCATGTATAGTGCAATGTTTTACCACAGGTGTCTCAAGGGGCTGACTTAGTTTTTGATATTGAACATTTGTAAATACTAAAGTAAAAATAAAAATAGAAAAGGAAATACAGGTAAAGCAATTAGAAAGAAACTCAGTGCACCATGTTGTTTCCTGTAGACACGACACAGCCTCTTATTAATTTTCTAAAATGCATTTATCAGACAAAGATTTGCATGTTTTTTCTCTTGGTGTTTTCAGGGAGAGAGAGGCCATGATGGAGATCCTGGAGAGCCTGGCTTGCCTGTAAGTGTGGTTACATCAGTTTTAGCTTTATATTTTACTGAACTCTGTCAGGAGTAGGTTATTTGTGTGTTATCCTTCTGTCTTTGTCAGGGTGATGTGGGACCCATTGGAAGGAAAGGAGAGGTTTGTGTTTTCTATAATACTGATATGACACCATCACAAACTGCTCACATCTTACTCCATACTTATCGGGGCTGTAAGCATGCTCTAGGTTCAGAGGTCCACTGGTAGATACTAGTGGCACACCAAGTGAAATGTACCTCCATCTTAACTGTGTACTCCTCAGAGAGGATTCCCTGGGTATATGGGCCCTGCAGGAGCTGTGGGAGCCAAAGGAGACACAGGCCACTCAGGGGTGGCAGGTCCCAGAGGTTTTCCAGGCCAAGATGGACCCCCAGGTCAGCCTGGACAGCCTGGACAACCCGGATACCCCGGCAAACCGGTGAGCCCTCTGCATTTAAGAGAATGTACCACACTGTTACACAGATATGTCACAGTGTTGGTGTTCTTAGGGAAAAGCCCCATCAGACGACCTTCTTCTGAAGCTCTGCACCCAGGCTCTGCGCAGTGAGTTCACCATATCAGCAACAGGCACTGGACAGGACTGTATTAATAAATATACTGCTTCACAATAAAGCAACCTGACAGTTTTTAATTCATAAATAATAATAATGTTTTTTCAACTAAAAAGTTCAGTTTGTTGAAAACTCTTTGCTAGCGGCAAAAGTTACAATGTTAGGTATCCACATGCTACATCTAATAAGGACATCTCATAGAAGTACTGACTAATTTTAACGTTAACTCTGAAAGCCGTTTCTTTTACTACAGGTCAGTTGCCTGTACTACTGCAGTCTGTCAGTGTTCCAACTAGATGTGCTCCTTGTATGAGTGTGAAGGGACCCCCTGGTGATCGTGGAGCACCAGGACCTAAAGGCTCTATAGGACCTCCAGGCTACCCTGGCACAAATGGAGTTACAGGTTATCCTGGTCCTCCAGGCAGGCAGGGAGATCAAGGCCTTAAAGGTATGAATGTTTCATAGACTAGTGTTTACTTTCATTCATTTACTATAAGACATCCACTACAGGGACCAGCAGTAGTCAGAGAAACTTATTAGTAACACTGTTAAAACATTGAAACACTGTGATATGTCCCCAGGCGATGCTGGACCTAAAGGGCAGAAGGGCAGTAAAGGAGAAGGTCATCAAGGGCCCCCCGGAGAACCTGGACAGCCAGGTACAGTCATCTGAAACATCTGTAACCCAAAACTAACTAAACTATTTATTTTTGTCAATTATTAAAAAAATGCTTTTGGTAATGTGAAAGTAGTTCTATAGCTCAACTGATTGTATTGGATGAAAATAAACTCCCTATATTTGCTACCTTAGAGCAGGGGTGCTTAATACGTCGATCACGATCTACCAGTCGATCGCCAAGGTCCTGTGGGTAGATCGCCATGTCTCTTCCCGGACTCGCGTTTGGACTGGGTCTTGTCTCTCACTCAGCAAGTGCGATCATATTTCATTACGGCCGCTGCTGTTGGCAATAAACTTGTAGCGGGGTGCAGGAGCGTGTGGGGCGTCTCAGTGCAGCCTGTGCGCTCATTTGAAACCCGCTGAGATTCTACGGCACATCACAAATACACATGCTCCCTATGCACGACTCGTCTGCAACAGCGTGTGCCCTCGTGTACCGGCGTGCATCACAGGGCAGGTTAAACTTCCTAAACATCCTATCTGTCCATCTCCCTCACGTCAGCACGCCCCCCCCTCGCCTTTTCACACTCTCGCTCCTTCCTGCGTACAGCGAAAACAAGCCCCTTCCACAGTGCGCGCTGATTAGAAGAGCAAGATGAAACGTGAAGCAAAAAGGAGTCTAAATTTGTACTACAGTGTTGGCACAAAGCAGGCCTACAGCATAGAGCAGACTTACAGAACAGAAATACTGCAACATTTGGCTGAAGTTTGCCTAACAAAAGTGCACAAATGCATCTGTGTTTGTCACGATGTGCGGTTGGTTTGGTAAACGTGCAGAGGCTGGTAAATATCACTGCAAAACTAGAAAAGAATGCAACTCCAGTTTGGAACTTTAAAAACAGATTTAAAAATCTTCCTTCACTTTTTTCACAGTTTTGTGTAAAGTGCCAGAGGAAGTTCTCTTAAAGAAGGGGTTCTCAAACTGTGGGTGAGGGTCCAAAAAGGGGCACAGAGTGTTTCAGTGCAGTGCAGTTTGCTTGGCTTTGTATTAGGTAGATCATTTTGACTTGGTCATTTTGTAAGTGCTGAAAAAAGTGTGAGCACCCCTGCCTTACAGGATAAACACTATGGACTTTGATTATGTTTGGTATATCCTAGGATCACGAGGTTTGCGAGGCTTTGATGGAACCGGCCATCCAGGAGTCCCAGGTGCTCCAGGGAAGCCAGGTCCCCCGGGTTATCCTGGCAAACGAGGGGGCCCTGGTCTGCCAGGGGTGTGTGATGTCTCCATGTGCTATCAGAACTACAACCTCAGGGACCACTACAGCAAGGGCCCCAGTGAGTGAAGCCAGGGGTGACTTCAGACTGAATACTTGCTCTACCCTGTGCAGTCTGTCCTGGAGTCTCACACCAGGCATTTATACCATTACAGTGAGGCACCATCCAGTGCCCTGAAGGACCACCAGGCCTATACCTACTTCTAAAACTTCCATCTTCTGAGAGCCACACATGGAAACACTAAACCGATTACATTCACTTATATTTATTTTATACTTTCTGAGATTGCTGTAACTAGAGTTTTGATATGTTCAGTGTATCCCTCTCACATGAGAGGCAGATAGAGCAAGAACCTCCTCTGAACATGAGGACTGTACTTGGTCTGTACCCGCTGAACAGGGTTTTATGTAGCTGTGGGTGAACAGTGAGGAGTGGCCCACAGATCAGAGAGAGGCAGCGATTGTATTGGAGTCATATGTATCATGTACAACCCGCAAAGAGCATCTGTTACTGTAGTGACCACACGTGTGATTGGACATTACTTTACTACAGCACATGTCCATGTGAGTGACTTCTGGAGATGAAGATAATGTATGGACAAATGTATGTCAGAGCCCCTGCTCCACTAAGAACTCAAACTATAGAATATCTCCTGCCAACATTCAGCCAGTATAAATGTTGATCATGTACAGCCATGCCCATTGGAGGTGTATCACTTAGTGCTGTGGTGGAGCCATTTTCCTTTTACAGTTTAACTGCATCTGAAGATTGAATATCTGTATTTTGCATCACTGTTGTTTATGGAGCTGTCCACAGAGAAAAAATAAAGGTTTCTCCACTCCTGCTAATAGGAGTTGCAGTGATAAGCTATTAACTGCATATAGTACCACTTCCTCAAATGTATTGATGATCACGTAGTATCTTTTCCACCCATGGCCTACATGCACCACACACATGTGGTATATACATTCATTGTTTTGTAGCCGCATGCAGCCAAACCTGCTTGTCAAAGCCTCATCTTGTCAGATCTCAGAAGCTAAGCAGGGCTGGGTCTGGTTAGTACTTGAATGGGAGACTACTGGGAAAATCAGGTGCCACAGTGCGGTGCCAGTGGCAAATAACTCGTTGTCGTTGTGTCCTTAGGCAAGACACTCCACTCACATTTCCTAGTGTGAAAGTGGTGTCAGTGTGAGTGTTGGTGGTTGGAAGGACCGATGGTGCAGATTGGCAGCCTTGCTTCTGTCAGTCTGTCCCAGGGCAATTGTGGCTACAATAATAGTGTAATGGAAATGTATATTGTGGAAAAAATTCTCTCAATCTGTCTTTGTGTAATTGAATGTGATTTCTAGGACCACCCCTGCATATGACAGTGATGACTACTGTTTTGTCTTTAACCAAACTGTAATCCACAGACTAAAAACTTTCAGTATGAAGTAACCTAAGGCCTACTGATTTTTTTTTCTTTCTGATTTACTTGTTCTTGTATTTTGACATGAGAACTAGAAGCATCACCACACTTTGCTTTACATATTATCAGGCATTGGGAAACTTGAATTTATTCTCCACAGTAAACACAGAATCACTACAGCTAACTACCAAACAGTCACTTGTCACAGTCACTCATATATATGGTTACTGACTACTGACTAGAAAAGGCAAAAGGGTGAGATTCCCCATGTAGATGAGTGTAAAGGCAGGCTAAGACTTTCTCATGAAACAGAGTCAATTCAAAGCAGAAGTACATCTCTTTCAGGTTTAAGAATGGCGATATTATGTTTTATAAATGTAAAATGTATAAAGAAAAATGTAAATTTATGTCTGTTCTGAACTGTGGCAACAGGACATTTTTCTGATTTAGATGCAGAAAATTGAGTGTGAGTGTAAAGTACAGTCAACTGTATGTTTGTGTGGCCCTGGGACCTGTCAAAATGTATGCTGTAAATTGTGCACTGTCAGAAAACTGTCAGCAAGAAAATTATCACAAAAAACTTGACTGTCTTGACCGTCCATGACGACTGTGCACCTGCGAATTTCTTTAATACTTTTTTTGTTACAGGAGACATGGATGCTGCATAATTTTCTCACCTTTTCTTCAACATTATGAAATAATCCCACACTAACAACACTAACAACTAACCACTAACAATTTTAACAATTTTTAACTAATTTCTTTCAGAAGTGCAATTTAACCAAAGCATTCTCTTACAGTAGAAGACAACAAAGCCAACACAGATGCCTGCTCAGAACAAAACTGACACATACAAATGTGTCAAAGGGGGAATATTAAAAACATTTGTTTTAAATCATTTAGAGACTGTTTTGCATTAACTACAAGACCGGTAAACTGACAACTCACTTCAAGACAAAAACACAATGAATGGTCCACCTGGGCCAAACCGAAAGCACCTTCCTGTGTAGAAGGACACATGCTTGTGCAGAAGCAGACCTGCATCATTCTTCTTTTTCCATCCTTCTGTTTCAAACTGTCATTGGAGAAAAACATCATGAAAGTTCAGCCATTCACTTCTTTTCAAAAGTCAACCTGTTCCTCGCGTGCCCAACCACAGCTCTGAAGATGGGCACATGGGTCAAAGGACTACTCCAGAAATGAGCTGAATCTCAGAGAGGCTAAGTTGCATGGGGAGACTACAGCCATGTGTGGTCAGAGGGAGGACAAACAGACAGAGGACAGGCTGAACGGTGCCACCATCAAATTAAAGCGACATTCAACTTGTGAGTACAAATCATATTGGATATGGACGAACTGAACTCAACAATCCTCCTTGAACTGTTGAATTTGCCTTCAACTTTTGAACTCAACAAACTAATGGAACTCATTTCAACTCCATGAACTGTGTTTAGATCCACAACGTTTCTCTGCATGTTCTGTTTGTGACAATGACTGTTTATAAAGTATGATTAATGAATAATCAAAAGGGAGGGTGATGGAAATGTATATTGTGTAAATGAATGTTATTTCTACTTGAGACCAGATCAGTTCTTAACATGTGTCAAGGCTTAGCAGACACAACTGTTTCCACCCTCAGGAAGCCCTTTGTTATACTCCCTATCCTCAAGTGTAAGTTAAGTGTAGTTGATTAGCACAGCAGGTCTGTGCAACTGAAGTCACTCTGCTTTGATATGCATGTAGCTTTGTGTTTCTATATAAATACTGACTTGGAGGGACAATGGGGTAGGAGACTTGGGAGAGGTCACTGAGAGACGAGACTGGAGAGGCTGTGGTTCTCTGACCAGGGCAGGCCTAGGTCCTGTCCATATCTGCTATAACAAAGAATAATAAACCTTTTTCTTTGTTCCAAAAACTCACAGGGCTTCGCAAATGAATTAATTGGTTATTCTTCAAGAAAGATATATAATTTACAACAGTAGCTTACCACCTTTGGCTATGGAATGAATAATGCACCAAACTGTAAAGCAACTTTGAGCGTCTGAAAAAGCGCTGTATGAGACTAATGCATTCTTCTTCTTCTTCTTCTTCTTATTTTTCTTCTTCTTCTTCTTCTTCTTCTTCTTCTTCTTCTTCTTCTTATTATTATTATTATTATTATTATTATTATTATTATCATTATTATCATTATTATTAAAAATCTGAAGAAACTACTTTACTCTTTTAAATGTTATTCCTTGTTATAATGAGATCACAATTGCACTTAAAAGCTTTGGCATTTTAGAGAAAACTGTGGGAGGGGGGAGGCAACTTTCCCATCTGTGAGAGGAGTCATGACTGTTTTTCTGGTCAGTCTGATAATAGCCTCCCCTCTCACTGTCCTGGGTCAGTGTGTGTACAACTAGAGTGTGCACCAAAGCATGGACAGAGGGAGAAGGACCTGAGCACGTTGGGAAGTCACCAAGAGGAAATCCAAAGTATGGTGTACAGTAACGTATAGATACTTTGCAGCTAATGTCTGTCTGTAGGTTTTGCTCTGTCTGAGGCTTTATTAGATTTTAATCTGTGCTTTATTTTAACCAAATCTGACCAAAAAACTACAACTTTATTTATAGGTGAGCTGATTTGTGTATCTATCACATAAAATTACACTTTTTTTTTCTTGAGTTTTCAGACCATCTTGAAACTTTTTGGTAGTGTTTGCTAATGCATTGTGTCACTCATGATCACTCCTAAAGTTTCCGCCATTAGAAATACAAGTAAAAAAAAAACAAGCATGATATCTCTGTTCTCTGTAAAGTATTAATAGTATAAATGAGGTGGTAATCAGTTTCAGCTATTTACATTACTGTGATTTAGACAATGTGTTGAATAGTTGTACATTTTACTTGTACTTGTAATTAAGCAAAATTCTAGCCTATTCTAGCCTGTAATTGTAGTTTGTTACATTTGAAAATGCACAAGTTACTGAGTATATTCTAGTCCAAAATTAATCAAGTTTTGTATTGTTTTAGTAGCTTTGAAATGCTACTAAAAAGTAAGCTAGAATTGTGTACTTTTTAGCAATGCACACTTGCTTTCTTTAGCTAAATACTGTATGTTCCATTCATTTGCATTGTAAGTTCAACTTGCAAGTATTTACTCCTACACAGATTCATAGAGGACTTGAAAGTTTATTTTCAGTTGAACTTAAAGTGCTTATGATAGGTTAGAGTACTCTTACATTAAAATATTGTTAACATAATTATATTTAAGATTTTACAAAGTCTATATTAGGACTATAATATTACAATTGTCATAAAAAACAGACCAGGAGTTGTGTTTTGTTTCATCCACATGTTTAACATACAAACCCTTGTTTAACAAATGTTACATAAAGTATGTAGAAGTAATTTGAGTGCTGTTACCTCACAACCAGAATATTAACAAGGGCCAACAGCTGATTAGACCAACACAAAACAATTGCAACACCTTTATTTAGTTTGGTTTTCCTAAATTCTCTGCATTTCATCCAGGGCGGTGCTTAGTGTTCCACATGAATCAAAGCTAACTAACTGCTGTGTGCTGTATTGTTTTCTTTAAGAGTTCATTTCATACTCAGCAGGTGTAATTATAGAAAATAAAGTTCCAGCGACAATGACAGTATTTTTCGTGATCCGTGAAATACAGTTAACTAATAGCTTAATTTATAATTGTTTTTTTTTTGTCAAAAAATTACACCTGCAGGCAGATCTAACCAAAATGTGTAAACCTGATCTTAAACCTTTCATGAGAATAACCACTAACGCAAACTGTTGCACAACTGTTTGACATAAGTGTGTTTGGGAGAAGTGATGATACTGATACATAAAGGCATAATTTTAGGTCTAAATGAAGATTTGTCTTTGTCTGTTTTAAGACTTAGCAGCACAGGTGATTAGGAGCACTGATGAAGTCCCGAAAATGTAATGCCAAGCTTTTAGGAAGTCTCTTAGTTTGTTAAATGAATGAATAAAAGTCTCAAGTCAAAGACAGGCAAGTCCAGCAGAAGTCCTCTGCTTTGAGTTTCAAGCCATTTCAAGTCTTTAAACTGAAATACCGAATACAGCTTGTATTTTTGTGATTTTTATACTTTTTAAACTTAAGTGTACTAAAAAAAAAGTTATGGTATATTTATATGCAATATTTTGGAGAAGAGGAAGCTTAAAGAGTTCTAGGAATTGCTCTTTTTTTAATGATAGTGTAAATCATTGCAGTAATAATAGAACAAATGAAGATTTACAAGTGCTTAATAACACATATTTTGGTATGTAGTCTGCACTGAAATGGAGAAAACAATTATAGCTGATGTAGTTTACTCTGGTTTTTAACTGTTGCTGTAACACTGCATTTAGTCATTTATTTTGACAATGACTTATTATTACTGCTGTAAGACATCTGAAGAAACAATATCAGTGATTCAGTGATTCTCAGTAACAAACTGGAAGTGAGAGAGATATGTTTAATTTTGTTCCTGTTAAATTAAACACCATGTGTATCATATGGAAAGAGAAAAGTCTTTTCTAAAAACATTTTTTTTCATGAGAAGAAGCATCAAGTCTTCTCAAGTCACAGGACTCAAGTACAAGTTAAGTCTCAAGTCCCCAAAACAGGGATTCAAGTCTGACTCAGGTGCGAGTACCCACCACTGGTTTGTCTACATCTCCAAAGCTCAAAATGCTCTGTTCCACCTTGTGATGTCATGAAGCAATAGTTTTCAAGTTTCCAGCTACCTTTTACTGTTTGTTCATTAGAGACTGGCAATTCCAGGTCTGAAATCATCCAAATGATTCTAGTGATTCTAGGTGTATGGATCTTAAAAACACTATTTCTGTATTAACACATGACATCATAAGGTGGAACACAGTGTTTTCTGTTTGAGACAAGAACTAAATATGTAGGGTTTGTGTGTTAAACATGTGTGAATGAAACAAAACACAACTCCAGGTGTGCTTTGATAAAAAAAAAAAAAAAAACAACAACAACATTATAACATAGGTCAGAAAATAGTGTAATATGGGTTAACTTATGTAAACCTAAGTTACATATTTAGTACAAGTCCCAATCAAAAAAAACAAAAAACAAAAAACAAAAAAACATGAAATGTTTCATATCAATGGAACATATGTAAAGATAGCAGGGGTGATGTTGAGACATACTTCCTTCCTTTTCTGACTGATTCTAAGAAAAGTTTGAGTCACCATCTCTCTGTGCAGAAGACAGGAGGACAGTATCCCTTCACCAACTCTCTAGCAACACAACCATGGATTTTGCAATGGAATCAACAAATGCAAGCACCGAAATGTACCCTGACTATAATGACAGTATCATCGACTGGGAGAAGCAGGAGAACCAAAGCTACTATATACCGGCCATCTTTTACTCCCTGGTGTTTGCCTTTAGCCTCAGCACCAACATCCTGGTGCTCATCATCATCCATCGGTGAGAGACATGTCTTCTGATAAACCAAATATGCGCTTTTTATCACATCTTACTATTAGCCTCCTTGTATATGAGTAAAGAATATAATTTTTAAATATTACTGTAACTGTGTTGTGCTTTACTACCACAAAAAGACATTTGTAATCACATATTTCTTTATAAACTTAGATCAGAATGGATGATAGTTTATGGATAGTGTGAGGTTTGTGTGTATGTTCATGACTTAGACATATCCTGTTTCTAATTATACCCACAGCTGTCTGTACAAGAGTGCTGTGCACAGAGTGTAGTCTGTGCTCACTGAAGCTTATTGTGTTGGTGCAGGTTCGAGAGGCTCACCACAGTGACAAACCTGCTGCTGCTGAACCTGGTGCTGTCCTCTTTGCTCTTCATCAGCAGTCTGCCCTTCCTGGCTGTGTACATATTACTGTCACACTGGCCCTTCGGCAGGCTCATGTGTAAGCTGGTGGGCAGCGTCTACTACCTGGGCTTCAACAGCTCTGTGCTCTTCCTGGCCCTGATGACGTTCGACAGACACTTGGCAGTGGTGTACTCAATCAGCTCAGGGAGGCTGAGGAGCAGGGCTTATGCTCTGGTCTCCTGTGGGGCTGTGTGGCTGGTCAGTGCCCTGGCCTGTATTAAACCCATGATTCTACAGAATCTGATAATCCAGGAGTTGGACAACATCGTCTTCTGTCAGGAGAACAAACAGCTGGAGACCTCAGTGCTGCAGGCGGTGGGCTTCTACATGCAGCTGCTGCTCTTCTTCCTCTTCCCCCTGCTCCTCATCATCTATTGCTACATGCGCATCGCCTGCACTGTGCTCTCCTCTCACATCGGCACCAAGTTTAAGACAGTGCGCCTCATATTTGTCATAGTGCTGTTGTTCTTCACCTGCTGGACCCCCTTTAATATAGCCCTGCTGATGCATGCACGTGCCTCCACTCCTGAGGAGTATGAAAAGTGGCGCTCTGTGCTGGTGGTCACTCAGAAGTTCGCCCATTTGTATTTTTGCATCAGTCCCATCTTCTACACCTTTGTGGGGAAGAAGTTCCAGAACTACTTCCTCATGTTAGTGGTGAGACGTTTCCCAGGACTGAGGAGACATGTTTCTATCAGTCAGAGCAGAACCAACATGTCCACTAAATCCACCCCCAATAGCCTGTAGATATATGTCTGGAAGAGTGTCTGTCATGATTATTTTCATAAAATTAAAGCAGTAGGAGACAACTGTACTGAACTGATTGATGGCTGACATGTATATGTACAAACCATTAAATATTATCATTTACATACATATACACACATTTGTGTCAGTGGTGGTGTTTCTCCTCCTCCACATAGTTATTCATGCTTTTCAGCTTCCTGTTTCTCTGTGATATTTGAGGACCTTTGCCCACTTAAAGGTTATAACATTTTGTTTTGATTTATTCATTGATAGAGCTAGATTTTTATAACTCTGAAACCCACGGACAGGGTTGAAGTTCATGTGACAGGGTAGACTACTCATTTAATTGAACTAAACCATTATTATATTTAAGATTTTACTAAAAACCTTGCGTAGGTTTTTCTAGTTCTTACATTTTGGTGTAAGTTTATAATTTTTACCTTCTGGTTGTCTAAATGACACAATAGTTAAAATTAGACAAATAAAAACAAATAACAGCACCTTTATTGTGTTAAATGCTGGTAAAGCCTCCCTTGCACATAAATTGTGTTTACTGGATGGAATTTTGTGTTGTTGACATTTTTGTAGCTACTTTTCTCGTCACTGCTACTTGAGTGTCAGATGTAAAACTATGATAGGCCTAGTTGTCACAGGTACTGTCCCACCAAACCAAGTAATGTTATAATTAGAAAAAAATATTAAAATATGCCCTTTAAGACATGCTAATGTGATTGGAAAAACAACCAGAAAAAACACATGAGGCATAACTGATTCTTCGCTGAACAATTAACATTTTGAATTAATTTACATCAAATTACAAATCTTAAATATCCAAATAGCAATTCTTAATGACATGATTTCATAAATGATAATTTCATAATTTCATCTCAATTAAAACGAACAGGCATTTCATATCCATTATTGTAAAGAAAAAATGTAAGAGATAGTGGGAGGAAAGCACAAAGAATTACATTTGAACCAATTTAAATATTGTTTCTAAGCATTTATCAAATAGTTTATAGAGAAGCGTTTTGGGTAGTCGAATAGTAAAACTAACCCATATTTTAAACGTGTCTTTTTTTTTCTTTTTTTTTTACCAAATAAAATGCTAAAATATGTTGATTAAAGGCTGGAGAATTTACAAACAGCCTACAACACAGCCTAAAGCCCAAAATAAAAGCATGCTTGTATTTTTATTTATTTTTCTCACTTTGTCTAGAGTCAACTAGTCACAGTTGTTGTAGCCCGACAGAGTAAAATAAGACATTTTACAAACTTAGTCATCTGCGTTTATCACGTCTCCAATTTCAAATCAATAGGACTCAGAGTACAGTGAACTTACTAAAACTATATAAATGTGCATTTATTATACATATTATATACATATACATTTTATTTATTTATTTAGTTATGCACAAAAAACTTTTTAACCACCAATAACATATTAATAACTTCTACTTACTGCTTTACATTTGAATAGATCCTTCACGTACAGTAAAGCGTTTTTGCCCACGCTATAGACACTCTTTGGTGTCTAGTGCCATCTCCTGGTTGCCTGACAGAGCCATCCCTCCAGTTCCTTGTATATTACACACAGTATACAGGAAGGATTAGGATGGCAATGTCAGGCAAATCTCCTGGGGCTTGGCATAATGATTCTAGGACTAAAAATGAGCAGCTTTTAGCTCTACTTTACCAAGTAAATAAATAAATAAATAAACTAAATAAAAGTAGTAATGTATACATTTTAGGTATAGGCTACTTTACTTCAGTTAGTTTTAAAGTGAATAGCTTTTTCTTTTACTTCACTACATTTGAGAAACTGTATCTGTACTTTCTACTCAATTTCTAAATGGACAAAAAAAAATTGTAACACGTTTGTAGTCTGAGCAAACAAAAATATACTATAAATAAAAACAGATACGGAAAAATCTATCAGTGCAGTTGTTTCTATTGAACAAAATTCAACATGAATCATTTTCAAAATTGATAATCTGTGTGAAATACCTTTTACTCTTAAGCATCACATACACAGGCTTGCCTCAGTAATGAATTTGGTGTATGGTGCTAACCCAACCGAAGGGACTCAGGTATTAACTGGGATTACTCAAATGATCAATAGAACATGCCTGTGTGTAAAGAACACGTAACATCACATACACTTGTGATTCTGCTTTCTGACTGGATGACCAATATAACCAAAAAACTAAATTATAACTCATAGAAGTGGGACATCATGTCCAAGGTCTATTTTGTATCCAGAGACACAATAGGGGCAAGTTTATAATGTTTATTTAAAGTTCCTTTAAATCTCAATTAAGTAACACAATTGAGTACTTAGCTTCCACCACTGCTGGATGTGATGTGATGTCATCTGAAATCCAGCAATGCAGTTCATGTGGCACTAATGAAAAGTGGGACATATTTTTTAAATATGCGAAGTACAGCAGTAAGCTCAGCAGCCACACCGATACTCTGTACAGAACGATTCTAAGGACCGATACACAATCTTTTTTACAGACGGCAGATCCACTCCGCGCCACGAGAGGCAGCACTCCACTCAAACAAACTAGAGGTTAAAGGTGGCGGCTCCCCACATGTGGGTTTGTTGTTGCTGTTTTTGCCGCAAATAGTCTCTTCAGGGTGAGTTGTGACTGATTTGACTATTCTTTTATTCTGTATTTCAGTTTGAACACTCGGGCAGTGTTAACCTCTTATCTTAACCCTCCTCCGTAGATCCGATATTCTCAATTTTTGTGTTTTATTTGCTGGTTTTAAGATGGCATGACATCATTCTAAGAGGTCTATGGTTCTTAAAAGAAATGGGTTAGGTACAACCGTCTACTGTGAGCGTGCTAATTTATTACATCATCATTTGTGACATCATGAACCTTGTAACTGTGTCTTGGTTATACAGGCTAAATCATGATGCGTTTTTTTACATGTCAAATCAAGCTGCAGAGGTTGTTTACAGTGAGTGGTGGATATGGTGTGGTTAGAATACACCAGAATACACACTTGTCCTTCTGTATGTACTGTAAATACAGAGGGATATCATTCCTGAAATGCCAAGCAGCTAAAACTCACCTCCCTTTTGTCAGTGGTCTGGACATCCTGGAGCAGAATGCGTAACCTGGTGCTGGTGAGGAGCGTGCAGAGCTGTGCGCAACAGCCAGGGGCCCCGCAGTGTGTGACAGTGCGCTGTGACAGCGGCTCTCTGCTGGGGGCCTCACAGTTTTCCATCACAGAGTTTGACCCGTGCACAGGGAAGGTGAGTGACAGATGCCCTTACAGAACTTTAACTTTTATGAACATAGTACTCCTAAATTTGCTCCTATAATATTATTATACTTGCTTTGTCTTGTTGTACAGGTGCTAAGTGAGGCTTCCCTGACTGCCGAGGGTTATCTCCCTGAGGATGGGAGTGGGACAGTAGTTGGACTACAGGACCTAGCAGAACTGGAATCAGCTTGTGTGGCCACAGCTGCGGGGGATGTCATCCTCTACAACTTCAGCTCCACACAGGTTTGTCAAAGAAATTAAGTGGCTCAATGAGAGCCATATATTCATGCTGCAGTGTTCATACACTCAGACAGATATGATAGATAGCAGCTCTGTAGTTCTAAGGAGATCTTGACTTGTTGATGTCTTGTCTTCACATCTCCTCTCCGCACTCTTCTGTCTAGTTTGAGTGTGTGGGAAGTGTGGACAGTGGCCTCACCTCAATGAGCTGGAGTCCTGATGAAGAGCTGGTTATTTTCACTACAGGTTTGTGTACTGAATAGTCAGCATGGAACAACAAGTAATAATAAAGTTGTGAAACTATTTACGTGATGTCATATGTACTTCAGGTCAGGACACTTTCATAATGATGACCAAAGACTTTGAGCCAATCATTGAAGTGGGGATTCACCAAGAAGACTTTGGTGAAGGTATAGCATCACTCCTGCACTCAATACGAAACTGATTTATTATATAAAATGTTTAAACTATACAATGAAGATATAATGGCCAGAACAGTTAAACTGATTTGTCTATTTACTGCCAAATGTTTTGCTTTCAGGAAAGTTCATAACAGTGGGCTGGGGGAAGAAAGAAACTCAGTTTCACGGCTCTGAGGGGAAGCAGGCTGCTCAGAAGAAGGCAGCGGTCAGTAGATCATACTGTTTAAGAAAAGACACAGATATGTAGTATGTTTTTAAGTGTCCTGATGATGTGCACAGGAGCTGCAGCCAGCCCCTGCCTGGGACGACCAGCGCCCCCGGGTGTCGTGGCGAGGGGATGGGCAGCTGTTTGCTGTGAGTGCAGTGTGTCCTCAGAGCGGGGCCAGGAGGGTCCGGCTATGGAGCAGAGAGGGAGTGCTCCAGGCCACCAGTGAAGCCATCAGCGGGCTGGAGCAGCCGCTCTGCTGGAGGTGAGGACAGAGAACTATGCTGTGAAGTAACTAAACAGCCTGTACTTAGGACATTTGTGCTGCATTCAGGCCCTCAGGAAATCTGATCGCCAGTACTCAGCGGCAGCACAACAAGCACTGTGTGGTCTTTCTGGAGAAGAATGGCCTTCAGCATGGAGACTTCACACTGCCCACCAGCACGAGCCAGACCAAGGCAAGAGCTCCACTTGAAAATCTCCTCACATGAGTGCCTAAGAATGAAATCCTGATGTAATGTAATGTGTGCTTTAGGTGAAGGAGCTCTGGTGGAACAGCGACTCCACAGTGTTGGCTCTGTGGCTGGAAGACACCAGTGGAGCTGGAGAGGGAAGGCTCAGCACTCAACGTAAGCAGCACATTATGCATTTTAGTCAGATGTCCACTTGTACAAAAATCAATGTGATTTACATTTTGAATGTTCTATTTGTATGATTTACATGTTGACTATATTGTGAGGTTTCTGACACTCTTGCCTGTGCCTGCAGTTCAGCTGTGGACGACTGGAAACTACCACTGGTACCTGAAGCAGAGCATGGTCTTTGGGGATGACCCTCAGAGAGCTCCAGTGTGTGTGTGCTGGGACCCTGTGCGCCCCCTGCAGCTGCATGTGGTACTGCGGGACTGGACCACACTCACGTACGAGTGGGGCTGGTCTACAGAGCACAGCAGAGGGCAGGGTGGAGCTGATGACGCCAGCGTGGCTGTGATTGACGGGAGTAAGTTATTGTGACGTGAGGGCGACTAAAGCCTGTGAACATTTCAGTAAATGTTGTTTTTATCTTCAGGTAAAATCCTTGTGACCAACTTCCGTCAGTGTGTGGTGCCTCCTCCCATGTGCTCCTATGAGCTCCAGCTAATGTCTGCGGTTAACCAGGTGGTGTTCTCCTGCCAGCCTGACCGGAGCAGTGAGCTGGCTGCATATACAGCAGACGGACACATCTCGGTGTTTGCTCCAGATGCAGGAGAGAAGGCCAGTACAAGCACCAATGGCTTCAGGACCTTGTGTTGGCCGCTGATCTCACACAGAGCATACAGGTAGACTTCACATATTGGTGTAGAACACACTGCATGAGCAGATATGTGAGTTCCCCTCTGTGTGTGCAGCATTGATCTTGGGCTGGAGCACCCCCTTGAGTTACATCACCTGCTGTGGCTCAGAGTGGACTTGTTTGTTGCTGTGAGGGCATCTCCAAGGACAAACTTTTCCAAAGTGCTATTCCTCAGTCCCTCAGAGGCATCGGATCAAAAGCTCGCTGTCAGGTCTGAAGACAAGAGAGAGAACAAGAATGGCAGTCATTATGCATTATGATAATTTGTTGTGTTAGTATGAGGTGATAAAAAGAAGTGCATTGTTTATTATTTTAGAAATCTACAAACAAACTTTTTAGAGCATAACTCTAAGGAGTTCCTCAAAGAGTAGTTCCACATGTGACAAGCCTGTGTTTTCTTGGCCTTCCGATGCAGGTGTGCGGTGGAAGTGTCTGGAGCAGTGGTCAGTGTGACTCACAATGCTCACAGCGACTCTGTGGCCCTGCAGCTGGAGGATGGAAGCATCAGAAAGCTCCTCTGGGGTCAGTCACTCTCTATCAGCACTTTATGAAATGAACTGCAATCACTTTAGTATGGCAATTGCCCCAGTAGGGTAAGGACTGAAGTACAGGGCATTACTAATCAAAATAACAAACTGTACCGTTTTGTAATATAACTGTACAATGTCTAATGTAAAGTTTCATATAATTATATTATAACATGTAATATATTACATGTGCGTTATGATCATTTAGCTGTACAAAATAGTAAAAATACTCATTAAAACTACTTTGTACCTCTTTCCTAACTAATTTAAACAATGTAAATGTCTGTTTTTTGTGTCAGACTGTGCTGAGCCGTGTGTGGAGGACTGGGAGGACTCCAGAGGCTGTTTGGTTCGCTTCCCTGTGGTGTGTGTCCAAACCGCACTGTGCAACATTGGACAGGAGGTACAACACAAAGAATCCTCTAAGACTGTAACTTAATTATTGGTAGAACAGCAATAACTATAGTTTACCAAACAGAGGACACTTACAAAAATTGTTTAAAAAGCCTGGAGAGGAAGAGTTGAATAACAGGATGCAATGTGAAGTTGAACTATTTAAATTTTGGGTTGAATTTATCTGTAGGAGTGTGTGCTTGGCCTGACTGACAGATGCCACCTGTATGCTGGTGACACTAAGGTATGTTATTAAAGCTTCTCTACTTCTTTAACTGTGCAAAGT
The DNA here is from genome assembly GCF_026225935.1 of Boleophthalmus pectinirostris. Classification (NCBI taxonomy): domain Eukaryota; kingdom Metazoa; phylum Chordata; class Actinopteri; order Gobiiformes; family Gobiidae; genus Boleophthalmus; species Boleophthalmus pectinirostris. Next base: position 25,029,604 of record NW_026571070.1, read on the forward strand.
ATTTGCATACATAGACTAGCAAGCACTTGGTGGAAAATAATTAAAAATAAAGCTCTTAACATTTTAAAACTATTGAGTGATTTAAATTACTAACAACTTCAAGATAACTGTTAAAATAACTACACTTTAATTAGCCTTAATAAATCATGAACAAAGACTTAATTCATAATAAACAAATAGTTTATTAAGAATGATTGCAAGAAGTTTATGTCATAGCGTGTTTTTTTTTTTTCAGCTTGCCTCCAATGTTTCGTCCTTCTCTGTCTGCAATGATTTCCTACTGGTCACAACCCATTCGCACCACTGCAGATGTCTCCAGCTCTCCTCCCTGAGTGTTAAAGGTGAATTCTGTGCACTTTTTATCAGGCAAAACCCATTTTTATTACTAAGCTGTGTACAATGACAACGCTGATCTTTACAAGAGTGTCTTTCCTGTTTAGACCTTCAGGTGGCACTTGCTGTAGACGGAGGACAGAATGACGAGACTCTGCGCAGAGTGGAGAGGGGGGCTCGAATAGTCACTGTAGTGCCACAGGACACCAGGGTCATTCTACAGGTCTGCGTCATTACCTTATTATTCATCACCAGTACAGAGTTGTGTAACATTTTATAATAACTTATTACGATTCAGACTGAGGAACAATTTAATGAATAACTTAGGAAACACAGGCACTATTTACAAATCCTGAATCATTCTAAATCAGTGATGGGATTTTTGGCTCTTTTATGGTATCCCAATCTTTTGGATCAGTTCACTTCAAAGAGAAGTTCAAAAGACTGACTCTTTTACTATTTATTTATATGACAGAAGCCAGTGCAAGAACTCATTTTAACAACAAACAGAGACATCACAGAGAGAAATGACCAAGCCTCAGAAATGGTTCAAAGTGAAAGTGGGGTGTGTTTACCCATTGAAATTATGCATAATCTAAATAAAACGTTGCACTGCATAGTAATACTTTAAACTGTTATGATGCAAATATGTTTTTTGTGCATAAAGCTCTCACTCGTGTTGCCTCCTCTAATCTCTGTGTTCATTTAGCATTTGGCAGTATAAAAACTAGAAAGAAAATTATTTGGTTATTTTGAAATTTATAATTTCATCCGATTCCACAGTTTACATTAAGGAACCATTCAAAAGAGCCGACTCGATCGCGAATGTCATATCACTGTTCTGAATCATTTATTTGCTCATTATGAATGAGTCTTTGTTCATGCTTTATTAAGGCTAATTAAGCTGTATTTATTCTAAAAGGTTAAATAAAACTGTGTAGTTATTTAGCACATTGTCTGGTTTTACTTTGCGCAGATGCCACGGGGGAATCTGGAGACTGTGCATCACCGCGCTTTAGTATTGGCTCAGCTCAGAAAATGGCTGGACAGGTCTGTGTGGTACTAGTTAATACTGCTGCTGGGTTTGATCATACCTTATTTATCATATGTTAATAGTTATTGTGATGTTTATTCTATTCATTAGTTCATTAATTCATGTACATACTGAGAGCACTAACTATAGGAAAAATCTGACTGTGGTTGCATGCATACCCCAAATCTGATTAATATCAAATTTGTCCTTTTAAGATATATAAAAAATAATTTAAATTAAATGTAAAAAGCCAAATCATCTAATTGATATTTCTGGTTATGGTCTTTCTGGTCGCTCACATCAGATTTTGCAGTTTACTTGTTATTTATGTCATTTTAAAAGTCCTGAAATCAGATTATAATTAGGTTTTGGTGTGTATGCGAACAAGGCCATTGGATCATAATCTGATTTTTATGATTATTAATATGACATTTAATCACTAAAATCATGGAATTTCTTTCTGATCATGGTCCCTCTGATTACTCACATCAGATTTTGTTATTTGGTCATTTAAATCCTCTTAAAGGTCCAGAAAACAGATAGTAATCAGATTTTGTAAACATAGCCTGTAACCAATGTTTGCAATATCCCTGCAGTCCTTTCTGCTGATTGTTATACTTAGTTGTACTCCTTGAAAGACTCCACTGCCCCCTAGTGGGATTTATTTTTATTGTTAATTTGGCATGGTCTATGTGTCTACCTAAGAGTGTCGCATAGAGCTTAAATCAGCTTCATTTCACCAGTCCTCTTATGTTCAAAAACGATTTGTTCATTGTGTTTGTTTTTTTTTTTTTTTATGTGTTTACAGTCTGCGATTTAAAGATGCATTTATGTGTATGAGAAAACTAAGAATTAATTTGAATCTCATTTATGACCATCATCCAAAGGTAAGATTAGAATAGTCTATTATTTATATAAGAAAATGTCTAAAAAGAAAGTGAAAAAGACAATATGTTTTTTCTTCCTTTTTTCAGTTATTTTTGGACAATGTTGAGACATTTATCACACAGCTCGGCTCCATCAACCACATAAACCTGTTTATCACTGAGCTCAAGTAAGATTGAAACTAGACTATTGTGACTCACACAATCTGCAGTCATCCCCAATCTTTTTTGTTTGTTTGTTTGTTTTTTTAAACAGAGAGGAAGACACTACACAGACCATGTACCCAAGGCCAGAAGACTCGTGTCCCCCACCTCATAAAATTCCTGGGACAAAAGTGGATGTTGTATGTGATGCACTAAGGAACACTATGGAGTCCATAGACCCAAACAAGTTAGTGCTAAAAAATGAGTTGTTGAAAAATTGCCACAGGTTTTGATTCTAACTTGTATTTGCTGGGCAGGTATTGCCTGTCCATTTTGACAGCTCATGTGAGAAAGACTGTACCAGAGCTGGAGATAGCCCTGCAGAAAGTCCATGAGCTTCGAGGTGAGGCATTGTTCTACTTTCACATTTCAAGGCTGCTGGTAAGGGTTGTGTCAAAAAGTCCTCCCACTGTAAAATCTTAGATTTTTTAAAATATTTTTTTTACATAGTAAGTTTAGGTAAATTTCAACAAAAATATGAAGAAAGACGACTTGTCAGTCTTTATCATGCTCAAATTTAATAAAAAATAAGATTATCATCATAACTAAAAGGTGTTTGTTTGTTTTTTAGCATTTTTGTGTTTCATTTGTTTTAGGTAATACAAATTATGTTGTACATAATAATACACAATAGTATTGGAATATGGGATTACTTTCTCTCTGATGGTCTGTTTGTCTACGCAGTAAACCCCCCTCCTGCTTCGGCAGCTGTGAGTGCTGAGGAGGCCCTGAAGTACCTCCTGTTCCTGGTGGACGTCAATGACCTGTATGAGCACTCTCTGGGCACATATGACTTTGACTTGGTGCTTATGGTGGCTGAGAAGTCTCAGAAGGTACTCTTTCTAAAATATGTATTTTTTTATTTCTTGAATTTGCATAGATCTCATGTTTGTCCGTATACAGGATCCAAAGGAGTATCTGCCTTTCTTAAACATGCTGAAGAAACTGGAACCCAGTTATCAGCGCTACACCATCGACAAACATCTGAAGCGCTACAAGAAGGCACTGATCCATCTCAGTCAGTGTGGTCAGTACAAGCCTACTACTTTACAATCGTTTTGATGGCTTTTCATACATGCATTAGAAGCACAGCACCAGTCTGTTCAAACTGCATCATCAGGCAATAATATTTCATACATTTCAATAAGATAACATGATAACACACTCAAAGAACATGGTGGGTGTCACACAACTCAGATACAGTCTATTTGTAACTTGTTCTTGTGTTTGTTCAGGAAAAGAACATTTCCCTGAGGTGCTGCAGCTGGTCAAAGAGCAGAAGCTCTACACTGAAGCTCTGCGATTATTTGCTGCTGACAAGACTCACTATAAGGTACATCTGCTGTGGTAGCACTGTGAATATGGTTACCTTTAGCTGTAGCTCTTGAGTGAGTGAGTAGTTAGTACTCTCATCTCACATCTTGATTGTCACACATTGGATTTCTGGGGTATGCTTTATGGCTTTTCTTATGGTTTCCTCTGACCTGGTCTGGATGAACTACTGCAGTGTTTTCCTCACATGTAGTGTTTCCTTTTATACATATACTGTAAAGGTGTTAAGACCATAACACTTCCATCCCTATGTTGTCCCCAGGAGCTGACAGTTGCATTTGCTGAACACCTGGTGGGGCAGCAGCAGATGGAGCAGGCAGGGCTGCTGCTGTGGAGATGTGGAGAGACTCACTCAGCTCTGCAGAGCTTTGTGAGCTGCTGCAGCTGGAGACAGGCCTTGTGTGTGGCCCAAGTCATCCCTCTGCCCCCAGACCAACTGGCTCTGCTGGCTCGCGACATGGCAGGTAGGACACAGGGAGGTTGATGGCTTATTATAATTTGATGTTTTTATATCTACAGTATAGTATCTTTTACAAACTCTATGAGTAAATGGCTTATAAAAAAAATCTCTTGCCCTACAAATGTTTCAGAAAAGCTGAGTGAACAGCGCCGTTACTCTGAGGCTGCTCTCCTGCTGGACCAATATGCCAATGTAAGTCTGTCACATTGGGTTGAACAATTTGGAAAACAATATGTACTTGTGATTTGCGAAGAATTTTGATTGCAATTAGATTTGTGATTTATGGTTTAATAAGGATATAAGCTCATATTTTAAACACGTTCTTGAAAGAACTGACTGAGCAGGTTGTATTTAACAGGACTGTGAGGAGGCCATCCTGGCTCTGATCACTGGGGCTGTTTGGGACGAGGCTTTGCGTTTGGTTTGTGTTTTTGGCTTAATTTCACTTCTGTAGACAGTATGTTAGGTCTCACCTATACCTGAAATTCATATCTCTCCTTTATCCCCTGTAGATTCACACACACCAAAGACAGGACATCACAGAGACCAACCTCAAACCTGCTTTGCTAGAAGGTACATAGCTCCTGCATTTCATCTAACACCTAAACCTCTCCTCTCATCTTCATTTGAATGCTCCTACATCTTTCAAATAGCTATTCTGTTTTTACATATCTACTGGCATTTTAAGGAACATTATTGTGTCCTCAGCTTTCAGCGCTCAAACAGTCTTTCTGGAGACTCAGATGTCCACATTCACGCGCCACAAGAACAGACTGGCTGTGGTCCGAGAGCAGAAACTCAAGGCCAGGGAGGACATGCTTGGTACAGATCATATAATATTTTTCATTGTTTTAATTGCTGCTGAGAACTTTTTTTATAATATCAAAATAAAAATTACAGATTATAAATTTCAAGTCAGACAGGCAATCCCAATGCTCTCTGACAATATTTCTAAAACGTCTTAGCTCAGATGCATGAAAAATTAGCTTCCAGTTTTGAAACCTTACATTTAAAACTTGTCAGATGATGAAGGCCCAGACTGTGCTGATGCTGAGCTGTACAGTGAAGCCAGCAGTGTCCTGACCGGATCCAAGTATTCTCAGAGCAACTCGCGCATCTCCTCGTAAGACTACCACTGTTTTTATGATGTTAAACATCAGTGCATTCATGTCTTATCACTGCTATCATCTACTATGGTTTACGTAGGAGGTCATCGAAAAACCGACGGAAAGCAGAACGCAAAAAACTGAGTTTGAAAGAAGGAAGCCCGATGGAAGACAGGGCACTGATACATGCCCTCGGGGAGATCATCACCACTGTGGACAAAATGAGAGGTACATCTGTCTGCTTATTTTCTGTATTACTGAGAACATCTGGATCTAAGTTGGGCTCATGTTCTAGAATTGAATGTCACAATCTCTGAGCAGTTGTTGATATACAGAATCTATTGGAAGATTTTTTTTAAGGAACTGTATGCAGCCTGTGCTTTTACGGTTTTAATAAAGGAAATACAGTCACAATTGAACCTGGATTGGCAGTACTTTAAGATGTATATTAAGAGGACATATACAGGTTTTTCTCATTCTCAGTGTATGAACATCTAACTGGAATTCAGCATTCAAAGGCAACCCAAATGAGAGACTCACATGAGGCTCATTTTATTTTCTGATTGGATAATTGTCTTGAGAAACAAAACACCAAATTGTAACATAAATTGAGCTGTCATGTCCACTGTATTTGTAATTAAGAATAAATCACTGTTAGAAATGTCAGTAGAATATAGATTAATCTGGAAACACAGTTAGGTCATATTTATGGAATTTAACATCATAATCTGGTTCCTTTTAATGTAATATCTTAACAAAAAATTTGCAAATGTTCCATCTGATAATTTGGTATTAGGAATACACAATTGGATGTGTTTACAATTATAACTCTGTAATCAAATTTAAAGTAATAATGAAAATAGATACAAGGAATATAATTGTGGCAAAAGTTTTTTTTAAAAAGTTATGTAACGATGAATTCCTGGATGATGGTGGTTATTTCATTAATTAATTAATCATTGCATTTATATAGCATCTTTCAAGAAGACATCCAAAGCGCTTTACAGTTCATTGTTCATTCACTCCACTCTCGATGGTGGTAAGGTACTATTGTAGCCACTGCTGCCATGGGGCAGACTAATGGAAGTGAGGCTGCCAATCTGCACGATGCCCCTTCGACTACCACCATCTCTCACATACACTTCTTTCACACTAGGCAATGTGGGTGACGTATCTTGCCTAAGGACACAATGACAGTTTTTGCACCTAGTGCCCCACTGTGGCACCAGATTTTCCCAGCAGTTTCTCATCCAAGTACTAATCAGGCCCAGCCCTGCTTAGCTTCTAAGATCTGACGAGATCAGTCTTTGACAAGCCGGTATGGTTCCAGAGGTTGCTACTTAAAGGTGCATTGTGTAACTTTTCTGATGCTTTTCTCTATGGAAATGTCTTTGCTATGTCTGGAATGTTTCATAGTATGGTATTAAACCTTTCTGTCTCCAGGGAGACCAAACCACACCAAATTACATGTCAGATCCGTGGAGAGGATCCAAAAAAGAGAGTCACCTAAAAGTTACATAGTGCTCATTTAAAGCACTAAATGACTCCCTTCTCAATATATTTAGTATCAAAATGCAACTTTTTTACTTTTGATTTTTTACTAGGATTATTTATAATCATTTTTTACAGTTGATTAGTCACAAACATTAGTTAATTGTTGCAGCCCTAGTGAGCTCAAAAGACAAATCTAATCCACTAGACCAAAAAAAAAAAAAAATCATAGTACTTGATAAAGTATTCAAAACCTCTACTGCTCACTGACCTGTGCCCTGTCTGCTGTGTTTCAGAGGAAGTGCACGGCCTGCTGAAGATGTTAGTTCTGTTTGAGTTTGAGCGGCAGGCACACAGGCTCCAGGAGCAGTATGCAGAGGCTCTGAGTCTGCTGGAGACCTCTGTGCCTGAGGTGTGGCCTGAGAACACGCTCAACTGCACTCCGGTCAGTCCTGATTTTTACTGCTTATTACACACAACAAGATTTCAGTTAGAATGACAATAAGATGATTCAGGGTTACTACAACAAAATGAACAACAAAACCATCACCTTAGTAACAAATTTTTGACGTAGGTTAATCTTGTTATTAAATCTGAATAAAGATGGGATATCAGTGTTCATAATAACACAAAATGTACTCACTTTCAAAAACCTTTGAAAAGTAAACTTTACACTAAAATATTATATTGTGTTCATGTATTTAAATTATTGCACTACTATTTATAATATATTCTATATTTAATACCATTGATTGATACTGTTTTTTGCTCTGTAGCTCACTGGGCCCCAGAGCACGGCCAACAGCATCTCAGCCTCGTTCCAGCAGCAGAATCCAGCAGCTCCTCCACAGGCCCAGGCACAAGGTCAGATATATAGTATATTTAATTATTGTGTATTATGTATTTTACCATGTATTTTTACCAATAAACTTACCATGGTTGTATTGTTTGTTTTTAGATGCTGAGATTGTGACTCCACCAAAGCTGAGACATAACATCAAGTGGAAGCTCACTGTTCTAACATAAAATATATGTATTTAATTTAGCTTTTTTTTTTTATCTTTACATGTACATGTTATTATGAAATATTAAAATATGAATATGAACTGTATAAAAGGGTGTCCTTCTGACTGTTTGCTCTCAGTCTGTGTAAATGTCAGTCCTTCCACTAAATCAGGCTATAAATAAAACTAGCTATTTAATTACTTTAGCAGGGTTGCTAATCAGAACCTTACCTGGCAAACGTGTATGTACTTTAAAAACACAGAAAAGCATTTGCAGCATTACCACTTCATTGCTGTCAAAAGCACCACCTCCAAAAGTAACAGTCTTCGAGCTCTGGAGAGGGAGGCTACGTTTCTGTGCACATTATGGTTTAGCCCTGGTCTAGTCCAGGTTTAGCTCCAGGATTGTTCCATTTTGTCCGCATGTTGATGCAGTGTTTGTGTAAGTGTTAATGAATCCCAATGAAGTGATCAGTTTGAGGACAGGTGGTCTTTCAAACCATTAAGCAGCTTCATGAGTTCCTACATTTCTGGATGTTATGAAAGTATCTAATCCTGATCCAGGGCAGCCGTGGTTAGTCCAGAGCGCCCTGAGCCACAGTCCCAGGTCTGGTCCCCACATGGCCCCAGTGTGTGGAGGTCTGCTGGTCCCAGATTAGACTCTAATTACAGCCTGTGATGGTGGAGTGAGGCACAAACATCCAGCTGCTGGTGCTGCTATTTTCTCCTCTGCCTTGGACCAGAATAGGACTAGGCCTGGTCAGCCGTGACTAATGCAGGCCCTATGTTGGACGGAGAGCTCGCCGGCCAAAGTCCACACAATTCAACACACACAATTTATCCTATATACTGCGTGAATGAGATGGTGCGGTCAGAAAGAATCATCCAGTCTTTAAAGATCTAAATCTGTTGAACTTGAGTTGCCACTGCCTGGGGACATCCTCTAAATGACTGTTGACCATCTGTGAGCTGACCGCAGACTGATGGTGATCTGGGAATAGCTGCATTCAAGTTATACACCAAAAGCTAGATCTAAACAGGAAACACTGAGATGTAAACATGTTACCTCCTGCCTCAAACTTCAACACACCGGGATTTCAACTCTTACTTATACCGTAGTCCAAATGTACCTCTAATGATACACGGGGCCCTCTGGAGTTTTAGTGTACTTTTTGTTTAGAGACACATCTATGTTTTTGTCATATTTTGAGTTTAGAAGAACTTTATCCCTGGTTTAGTCTCATTTAGTCTCACCATGTTTATGCCTAATTTGAGCTGTCGTTGTGTCCTTAGGCAAGACACTTCACCCACATTGCCTAGCATGAAAATGGAGGGTGTGGTGTGTTGGTGGTGGTCAGAGAAACCAATGGCAAAAACTGGCAGCTTCGCCTCCATCAGTTCAGCAAGTCACAAAATCTTATGTTGATCCTATGAAATGATTAGAGCATTTGTGCTTCTTACACCTCTCCTGTGATTCAGATTTTCTTAATTTTGTGTCTATCCTTTGCCAGTACCAGATTTTAAGTATTACTTAATTTTTAATTCTTTCTAATTACCTTAACTTCAAATTACAACGCTGATGTTACGTCCTGACAGTTACTCTTTAAGTTACTCTTACTTTCTTACACCACTACTTTGTACTTCTGCTTGAGCTATATCATTTTAAGTAATGTTACTCTTACATGAGGACAGTTTTTGGCTACTCTACCCACCTCTGGTTATGTCAAACCAAATTTTTTTCTTTCTATTATCCATTAAAATAAATATGAATTACTCCCTGCAACTGACCATATTGGAAACCAGACGCTCTATTTGGAACATTCAATAGTCTCCTACAGTGAGCATCTGAGGACAGGGACACACACATATGTTTCAGCATGTCAGAGGGACAAAGGACACTGGGGGGACATAAGGGGGGACAGTTATGTGATTGACTTGTCCTGCTGCCCATGCATTCAGGAGCCCATGTAAAGAGCTGACTCGTGCCTCCTCTCTCACATCCTCCGGGGGCCGCACAAAAGCAGGGGACGGGGCCGCACAATGGGCCCCTGGTGCTGTTGACATGGGCATTATACTCACAAAAGGCCCCCGTGTCCAGGGACCCCACACGTTTCCTGTTCTCCTCTGTGATGTATGGCGAATCCCCGTCGCACTCTGTCAATATATGTTTCATTTGACATGTATGTTTGTCATGTAGCAGAACTCAAAATACTACAACAGCATGTGAGTTCATGCGAAAACAACTACAGAAAAGAAGGAAAAAGTTTACTTATATGGGGAAAGCTAGATTAAATACACAAATCTTGAGATAATCCACTCTCTACCTTTCTACTGTTGTGCTTATAATTCCTTATAATTGGGGATGCAACGATACAATACTGGTATCGGATTTGTCAATATTGAAAATTTTGATGGATCAAATATCGGTTTAAAGATATTGGTTCAGTCTATATTGGTTCGGTCGATATCCCATTTTGGTCTGTAAACTGGTATGATAAGACAATTTACTGGACAACGTTGACCTCAAACAGCTCACAATATTTTTCAAAGCTGTTCTGTAGTTACTACAAAATGTATTTGGAGAATTTTTAACATATATATTTTTACCAGACAAATAAAATACATTTTAGTCTCAGTTTCTGATCTAGTATTGGCTGATATCGAAGATCAACAGATACTTAAGTATAGATAAGCATTATCAGAACAGAGAAAGCTAGATCGGTCCATTTCTACTATTTGGTTGCCCATCGACCAAGTAATCAACTAATCAACTAAACCAAAATAACTACAGCCCTACTTGATTTGTGGTTCATTTTCTGATATTATTGCTTTTAAAATTCAGATGATAATATTAAAGGTGCAAGGTGCACTATGAAACTGTTTCGGTGAAGGATCTGCCACCTGCTTGTCTGCATAAAAAACACTGTATCATTGCTTTGTCTGGAATGAATAGCATCAACCATCTATCTTACATTTATTGAATTACACGTTTTTATTGCAGAAGAAATACCTTGAAAAAACATTTTTACTGTGAGATAGAGTCGCCTCTCCGCAGATCTGACCTTTAATTTGGTCAGGTGACAAACAGGCCTAACATCTCCATAGAGAGAAAAAAATATATATATAAATAAATAAAAACATCCATGGAAGTACAGAAGTGGTGGATTAAATATAATTCCATTTTAGTAATTTGAACTGGTCTTTATGTTTCGCTTATTCCAACATTATGAACAAGTCTTGAAATATTAATCGTGGCAATGGGTCTGAAGAGTGGTACTCACGTAACTTACCCCTAGAGGTCCCCGTACCCCGCGTTGGGAATCACTTTTCTGCACGCTGGCAGCTAACTATTCTCATTTGTTTTTTCATATCGTTTTGTTCGAGAAAGAAAAGAAATCAGATACGCCTAAATAAGGACAAATAACATTCAAAGTCATCTATAAAATAACAGCCAGATTGTCTGCAGTGCCGGGCCCCTGCGCCGGCCTTCCTCCCCGCTCCTCTGTGCAACATCTGGCGACAGCCCCTCTCCAGACCTCCAGACCGTGCACACACTCGCAGCAGACCGAGCCGAGGCTGTTCTGTTCTGGGCTGGTGTTTCCCTTGTGCGCATGTCCGCTCCCCGCAGCAGCCAGAGGAGCGACGGGGCACCCACTCTACAGTAACGGGACACCCAGGGCCAGGGGACTGCATCTATGGAGCGGCTCACAACTCACTTTTCAAAGCCTTCTAGTCCACGATGAACTTTTGGATTTCCGTAAGATGTATTTCCAGATAAGCTGCTCCATCCTCCTCGCCGTCTACTTGGTCTGCCAGCCGCTGCGAGCTCAGGGTAGGTCCCGTGGCGCGACATCCAACGCTGGTCAACCGCGATTTCTTTCAAACATAAAACTCTTTTCAGATTAAAATACACCTTTAAACGAGATTAACACCTGCTTTCCTTGTACTTCTGACTTTTCTCTGCTAAGTAAACGCAGTGTCGTTAGCTAAAGTCCCCTAGAAATTGTCCAACTTTACGTGGATAAACCCAACTTAAGTGCGTAAAAGTTAGTCAAGATGTTTGCATATGGAACTACTACGTCAATTTACGATAGAGTTACAAGTTAAAATGTATGCACAATGTTTGGAAGAGGAGATGTGACCATGATCCAGAGTTAGTCCAGGATTAGTGAACGCTAGCCTTACTTTCCCGTTACTTTTGGAGAGGGCTAGCCTGCTGCTGTAGCGAGCGAGGGGACAGGAAACTGCATAGGCTACTGCACAGGACCGAAGCCTTTTGGTTCTTTTTCTGCAATAAACCTTGAATGCCAAAGTTAAAAGACGTGTGCAGTAGATTTATGGACAAGAGACAAAAGCATGGAGAGAGGCACGGCGGAGTTAGGGATCATGCAACGGGCGACATATTCCCTCCGCCCGGCTGCCATAACTGTCAGAAGTACTGCTTTGTGCAATGAGCGCCCTGATCCAATATTGCTCTGAAAATTCAAGTTTTGTTTTGTTTTTTTCAGGCATGCTCGTTTATTGTTTATCACATAGACTCTGATCTGAGGGTTTCCTTATCAGTGGATGCTGCGTGAAAGGCATTGGCTTCAAAGGATGGACAAAGATAGGAAAATTTCACATCTAATTTACCCTTACATAGAATGTCCAGGCGTCCCCATTTACGCGCGGGACAGTCCCATTTTTTACTCCTGTGTCCCCTGTCCCAGCAGATTTATCCAAAACCATTGATTTGTCCCAATTTTATACAAGAAATATCCATGGTGCCCCTATTTTTGACCAATTTGATACATGCCAACAATAAAGAGAGACATACATTGTCCTTTGTTTAGGTAAAATCCAGAAAAGCATGCTTAAAAATGACCAAAACGCTATACTGAAGAAGAAAATGTGGCTATACTGACTCACATGTTTGTCATGAATGGGCCAAGTGCAGAACAATTGTCATTAGTTACGCACTTGTTTCACAATTTTATTATTACCAACCACTACAAACCGGGGGTGTCCCAGTTTTTGATTTTGAAATTGTGGTTACCCTACCCTAACAGTAAAATGTAACAAACATTTGGTCAAATTTAGTCCACAAATATAAAATTGAATGATCTTTTCATTTATTAGTAATTAGGGTTAGAGTTGCACCACTACTGGTATTGGACATTCCTGCTAATACTAAAAAATTAGCTAGATAGGATATCGGCTTCCAAATATCGGTTCATATCCTGATTGGACATATGAATTGATGTGATAAGACTGTTTAATAGTCATAGTTGGAATATTTTTAATACAAAGTTGTCCTGTTGCTACTTCAGAACAGCTACATAACTCATTTGGATCAGTTTTGTCTTATTTTACTTGTTTATTTCATTATGTTTTAAGAATATAAATGCTGTTTTCTGTCTCAACGGTGGTACTGGTTGACGTTGAGTATCGGAAGATACTTAAAGCCATATCGAAATCAGTATTGGAACTGAAAAAGCTGGATCTGTGCATCTCTACTGAAAATGTAACATTACATACGCCAAGTTCTGATAAATTACTAATGAGTAGCGATAGTTTAGTTTTGTTAGAGTTATAGTTTCAATCAATTAGTGTCTAATTTTCAGTACTTTTGACAACGATCTGTTACAAAATAAATTATAACTGATTGTGCCTCTTGCAGGCTATTTGAAAGTGAAGGCAGCAGCACACAAGCAATATGCACATGATAACAATAGTCCTAAAACATGCATGCTTTCAGATTATTATTCAGATATGATGTTTCTCTCTTGGATGCAACAAGAGCCAGTATTTCTGTATTTATTCTCATAAGCAATATCTACAACAAATAAAGCACAAACTGTAAATCTGATCTCAATTAGCCTAGTGGCAAGGTCCATTCCTGCAGTAGGCCTATATCTAAACACATACCAGACATTTGAATAAAGTAGACAATGTTGTGACATTATCTGAGACATTCTGTTTTTTGCCAGTACTCTCCAGGAAACATTCTCCAGCCAAAACTGTCATCTGCCCAAAGCATTCCACTCAGATGGAAAACAAAGAGCGTATTTGTTTTTCTTAAAATCTGCCAGTTATTGTGAGGAAAATTTAATTAAAATGTATTCAATTTGGTGAGAGTGCTTCTTTGAGCTTTTGCCTGACATTTTCATGTTTGTATATTTCATTATTGCAGGAATTTGATTTTATGCAGTTGTTTTTATGATGTAACGGAGATATACAAGAACTGGATTTATACTACATCTCTCATCATTCACACCCAACCCTCGCTGCACACGCACCACCGTGTACACCCTACACCAATGTGTTTGCTATTCCCTCGATTTGTGTCGCGTCTGTCCACTTACACAATCCTCTTGACACGTTTTTTCTCATTTGATACAGTATCCTTATAGCTTCCCACGTGATGTTGGAGTATTTTACACAATCACTCATGAATCACTTCGTTTTACAGTAGATTTATATTGTTGGCAGGGCCCTCTCTCCCTGATGATTTACGGCAGTGCATTTTCTCAGCTCACTGGTCACTGTTAAATCACTCACAGCGCAAGTCGTGTTCGCAGAGACAAAACATCCATACTTTCATTTTAATATCCGGGTCGTTCGATAACAGCTGTTTGTCACCGCAGTTAAATGACGTGAAATGATTTGTTAGATAAGACGGAGCAGAAACTATACCCTGATCCACCTGCTACTCTAAACACTCTCAACATGACACTGACTCATTCACTGTTGCTCATTTTAAGACAGAAGATTTTGCTAATAACCTGCACCAAATTCTGGGTCCTAAGTACAAATCATCAACACTACATAAAGTGTAATGAAAAATGCATATTACAGACTTTTTGAGGGGCCCCTCCTTGCACGGGGCCCTGGGTAAACAGTACGTCTTACCAGAGGTGGGGCTTGCAAGTCGTGACTTGGACTCGAGACTTGACTTGATAAAATAGACTAAGACTTGGGACTCGACTTAGACTTGAAGGTGAATGACTCGGGACTTGACTCGGACTTGAGGCCTGTGACTTGAGAAGACTTGATGTTTCTCCAAAAAAAAAAAATTGTTTCTAGAAAATACTTTTCTCTTTACAGGTGATAAATGTGCTGCTGAATTTTACAGGAACAAACTGGAACATGTCCCTCCCATTTTCTGTTTGGTACTTTGGATGAAACTGAAGTACTGTGAGAAGGTATCCTCAAAAGTACTACAGTAATATACAGTACAATAGAGTACAATACAGTAATATACAGTACAATAGAGTAGAATACAGTAAACCAGAGGGAACTACAGAGAACTACGTGACAAAATAACTATTAAGCACTTTTAAATCTTAATTCTTTCTATTCTGACTGTAATGATTCACACTAAGATTTTGTCAAGACGTTTACTGTAAAAAGAAAAAATTAACATTTGTACAACTCTTATATAAATACTCATATATAAATATTCCATGACTTTTTAAGTACAATTTAGTTTAAAATTCATATAAACAGCAAAAATCTATCCTCTATTTTGTATTTTGGTTTAAAGACTTGAAATGAGTTGAAGATCAAAGCAGACGACTTAGAAATGATTTGGACTTATAGGCCAGTGACTCGAGACTTGACTTGGACTTGCCTGTATTTGACTTGGGATTTGACTTGGACTTGAGCTCAAAGACTTGAAACTTACTTGAGACTTGGTTGTTTGATAGTGACATTTACACTGAAGATTGGGAAGATCACTGTCAATTTTTAAATAAAATGCATAATAATTTTACTCCAACTTTAAACTTTATGATTCTGTGACTTAAATTTGTACTTTTTAGTTCTAGTTTTTGTCTCTCTGAATAGAGCTCTACACGTGATCAAACTGGAATGGCTCTCACTGAAAGAGTTCGAGAAAAGGCAAAGCATCATCATGATTATTTGAATCTGATTGAATGAAGCATCACAACAGCAGAACTTCAAACTTCAATAGATCAGACATGTCAGACTCAGGCTCGGGGGCCAAATTTGGGCCACAGTAAAATTATATTTGGCCCGCAAGATCATACCAAATATGTATTAGAGCTGCCCGCCGCCTACAGATAGACTATAGACACATTATTTATTTAAAATTTTGTTATTTTGTTCTGGACTCAATGTTTAAGCAAAACTATTATCAAACATTTATTTTAATGAGAAAGGTTTAACATTACATATCTGGAAAGAAGAGAAAACATGCAGATGTTGTTGAAATTTTTCAATAAATATTTAGTTTAGCCCAAGACTTAGTCCCAGTTTTTTAATTTTGGCCTCTGTGAATTTGAGTTTGACGTCCTTGCGACAGAGAGAAAAGCACAAACATCTTTCCTGTTGACTTGCGCACATTTTTCACAAATAAAATAGTCCGTATTGATGTCTGAAGTACTTCACCTTTTGGCAGACTTCAGTGCTGCGATGTGATTGGTCGCCCTCCCAATTAACCGTGCAATGACTGAACTCAAAGATGGATTCTCATGAGTTTGTGAAATTACAAATATCACAAAAATCTATCTTTCTGTGAAGGGTTAATTCATCTAAGGACACTAGAAAAACAGTGTATTAAATATTATTTTGGGACACTGCTATTAAATGTGTAATAGTAAAATAGTGCAGTTTTTGAAATTGTCTTAACACTTGAAGGTTACTGCATTCAAGAAAGGCCTATTCTTACTTGTACTTCCTCTCCATGTTGCCCTGTGAACATTATTTTTATCACCATCTCCCACAGAAGTGCATTAAGAGCCATCGACACAGACCAGCCAGGTCCTGATCCTTCAGCGTCAGCAGGTTTCTCTCCTCGGACAACACGGGCTGATTTTACTGCCCAGCCCTTCAATCAGAGACGAGACATCCTGCAGTGTAATTATCTGGACAGGGAGCACTGGAAACAGCTCTCTGAATGCATTCAACTTTTATCTGTATAATATAATAAAGTTTAAGTACTTTTATAGTCAACATAGGAGAATTTGTCCTCTAACTTTGGCCAGTCTTTCACTGCAGCACAAACTCTCAGGAGAACTTGGTTACCACAGTTTAACAACCAAAGACTCTTGGCAGTGGGCTGTTTGTTGTTTGGGCAGAAGACTAATAAAACAAAACAAACTTTGGCCTATTTTAACAGAATTGGGGAACATAAAAGTACTGTTCACAAAGAATCCTCTTCACACTGATAATGTAAAGAACTGGGGTGGAACTTTTTTCACCAAGGGCCAGATCTTGACATATATTTGAAGTGAAGGCCACGGAGCAGTAGTCAGTACAGAGGATCATCATGGAGATGAGTGCACTCTACATAGTTTTGACAGACCTACTAGTTTACTACCACTTATTAGTAAGTACTAGTAAAACTTTGCTGTAAAATACTGCTTACAATCAATAATAAAATAAAATGTGGTTTGAGGGCTGCATTTCCTTATGTAACAGATAACCCTATGTCCTGTCAATCATCATATCATCATTTGTGTGGCCATACCAGCTTGTCAAAGCCTGATCCCATCAGGTCTCAGAAGCTCAGCAGGGCTGGGCCTGGTCAGTACTTGGATGGGAGACCATGGGGAATTCCAGGTGCCACAGTGGGGTGCCAGTCGATAAAACTGTTGTTGTGTCCTTAGGCAAGACACTTCACCCACATTGCCTAGTATGAAAGTGGTGTGATGGTGGTGGTCGGAGGGACCGATGGGGCAGATTGGCAGCCTTGCTTCTGTCAGTCTGCCCCAGGGCAGCTGTGGCTACAGTAGTAGTTTATCACCACTGAGTGTTGAGCGAATGAATAATGAACTGTAAAGCACTTTGGGGATCTTGAAAGGTGCTATATAAATGCAATGATTAATTAATTAATCATATAATCTCTGGAGATCTCTGTTTTCCTTAAGTTCTGTTGTATATTTTTATTTTTTTATTTCTACATTTATTTTATTTTGACTTGTACATATACATTTATTTAACTATGCCTTATTTGACTAGTCAGGCTGGTGCCACCTAGTGCCTCTGCTCAATTTCATTTCTCTCCTGCGACTAGGTCAGGAATCAGAATACACTAGACAGTTCACAAAAACCCCGGAAGTGCGAGTCCAGGCTCCATTCAATCAATGAAGAGACAGACATTCAGTCTTGTCAATGATTCCCGAGATTGAGGATTTAAAGTCGGAACAAAGAGAATGTTTGGTGAATTTTATCAAGGGGAAAGACGTTATTGTCCTTTTTCCTACAGGATTTGGGAAAAGCTTAATATACCAGTTAGACCCATTAGCAGCACGACCAAATAGCAGTCGAGCGAACAAATTCCAACAATGCAAGGTCAGACGGTTTCTACGAAGTGAAACCGGCTAATGAATCAGCCTATTATTTGACATCAGTCTCTTGCTATTTTTGCAACTTATTTAGAATCTATTATTACCATTTATGTTTTCTCTTTGTTATTATATTATACTGTGATGTGTGAGCTACTGTGTCCAAATAATTTCCCTTGTGGATCAATAACCTCTGTCTAGGTCGAGGTCTAACTAATCATTAGAGCTACACAATCTGAATAAGAAAGCTGTAAACACCTACACTCAACGCTGCGGTTGCTGTTTCACATGAGATAAGTAGGCTACAGTAGCCTCTCTTTTCTTAATTATAACAGCTCCAAGACACAATCTCTGTACTTTTAGCCTAAAAAAGCTACTGTGAAGTTATTATTAGACCAGCCGGATGTTGAAGTTGCAAAATTTTGGGGGCTTTGAAGTGAAAATCAGAGAGGTGTGTGTTCTATTCTTACGCATGAAGGGAGCAGTTCTGTTCTGCATGATGCTCCAGCCCTCCTGCGCCTCCAGGAGAATGGGCATGATCCTGAGATTGTGCTGGTAATGGTAGCGCACAGGGATCTCTTCCTTCTTATACACGGCCATGTATGGGTTTGCGTCCAGGAGTTTAGTGTACACCTCCTCAAACTTCCCTACAGAATGAAAAAGACAAATCAGATTACACGATTTAAAGCTCCTAAATTAAGCTAAATTGACTCTTGTGAGCTTCTTTAAAAGTGCACTGTGTAACTTTTGGGTAGTGGGTCAGTCTAATGGGTCAGTCACCTTCTTGTTTCTATGGAAATGCCATAGCTCTGCTTGGAATGTTCCACAGTGTGACATTAAACAGATCTACTTTTACATTTTTTTCATTTACAGGTGGCATTCTGACTGTGAACGGGGTCGCCTCTCCATAGAGCTGACCTGTAACTTGGCCCAGTTTGGTCTCTGTGATGATAGAAAGGTGTAATGCCGTACTGTGGAACATTCCGGACCATCTCCATGGAGGAAAGCAGGTGGTGGCCTGATAGTGTTACATCCTCAAAAACACACCCGGAGTTGTTTCATTCACACTAGAGACTGCAAACATCCTGCGAGACCCGAAGCAAAATAGTGTGACACATTCTGACAGCTCATTGCCAGACCTCTAATTCACACATTTGTGTAACCCTTTATTATTAGTCTGTTTATTTATAATGCTCTGTTCCACCTTGTGATGTCATGTAGTGGTAGTTTTAGGGCTGTTTATCACAATTATTTTGGTCAATATTGAAATCATTGATTTGATTATTCAAACGATTATTTTTTTTAGTTACACAATGCATTTATTCAGGATTTCTCTCTCTGAAAAAAACAAACACTACGTTATTAATAATTTATGCAAAACTTTCAAATTGAAAATAAATATAGGCTACAAATCTGAACCTTAGAGCAGTTTTGCAATGTATAAAACATAAAATAAATAAAATATACTTTGAACATGAAATAAGGCAGAAAAACATAAAATAAAAAAAAACTTACGAATATACTTATTTATATGAGAATAGCCCAAAATAAACATTGTTAAGCTTTAATCGTTTCAACTCGATTATTTGAGTTTGGAGATCGTTTGACACATAAATTGAAAACAATCTAAATTTAATTAATTGCACAGCCTTAGGTAGTTTTCAAGTTTACAGCTACTTTTTGCTTTTTGTTCAGAAGAAATAGGCAATCCCAGATTTGAAATTATCCAAATAATTCTAGTGACAGTGAATGAAGTTTAAAAACACAGTGGAGCATTGTATTACCACGTGACATCACAAGTTGGAACAGAGTGTTTTTAGTTTTAGAGAAGAACTCAGCCTAAACATGTGTGAATGAAACAAAAACACAACTCCAGGTCTGTTTGTGATGAAACAACATTAGAACTTAGATCAGAAAATAGCATAACAAGGGCCTTTAAGATGTTTCCTACCTTCATTTGGGATTATTCCTACAACAGGACTTTTGTCGATCCACGTGTACAGATCTCTGCTGACGTACTCGTCCAGTTCGATGATCTTCTCGTTGGACAGCTGCATCATCCCGTGGTCACTGGTCACGATCAGATTCAAATCCTCGTAGAGCCCCGCCCTCTTCAGCTCCTCCCTCAGAAACCCCAAGCGCGCGTCAATATCCGCGATCACCCCGTCCATGAGAGGGCTTTCCGGACCGAGCATGTGTCCACTTTCATCTGGTTCCTCCCAATATAAAACTCCAAAATCCACCGCCTCCTCCTTAGGGGCTGAGAACCACTCGATGATTCTCTGTACTCTTGTCTCAAAGTCAACAGAAGCGTTATAGGGCAGGTATTGATTCGGGTAAGTCCCATGGATCTTCACGTCGGAGCCTGGCCACATCGCCGCTCCGCTCCTCCCTCCCGCTTTCCGTACAGACACCCAGAGAGGAACAGCTCCGTCCCACCATCTCGGATCGTAGACGCTGTCCGTTTCCATGGAGAAGGACAGGTTCAAGGCGGGGTCGTACATTTCGTTGGCTACGACGCCGTGCGTTTCGGCGTACAGGCCGGTCACGAGGCTGTAGTGGTTGGGAAAGGTTTTGGTGATGTAGATGTTCTGAACCTGCTCCACCTGGACTCCTTCTTTCATGAGCGCGTGGAAGTTTGGAGTGGGGACCCGGTCGATGTAGTCCCAGCGGAAACCATCGAAGGAGACCAAGAGGAGTTTGGGGCGCTCTGACAGGCTGCTGTGATCCTGGACAGACAAATAGATAGACACATGGATAGGAAATGATTTTGTTGCTGCAGCTCGTATAATCACAGCTAAAATGATAGACATTGTAGTTGACTAAAGGTATTCTAGGCAGGGTGACCAGATTTTCAAAATAAAAAACTGGGACATCCCTGGTTTGTGGTGGTTGGCAATAATAAAACTGTGAAACAAGTGTGTAATTA